>NC_056733.1:529250675-529550675 GCF_019279795.1 Protopterus annectens
AACCAACCCAGTTGTGTCCCTAGGTATCATTGGGCATTTATTAAAAAAGGGGGTATGTTAGTTTGGAAGTTTCTAAAGGTTGTATAGGAAGGATGTTAGTTTGGGTATAATTACTGTCTGCCTTTGTCTGTCAGAAACATGTGGGCCAGACCCAGGGTTAATTCCTGATTTCTGTTCTATTGGTCAAGGTTATGATTAAAGAGGTTTGGGGATTTACTATGCTTCACATTGAAGGATCACCTGTTCCAGAGCACGGGGATCCTCTGAGACATATATGTCTGTCTCTCCAACATGCCCTATTTATGTTATAAGCAAAATTTAAATAGTTAGATGTAGTGGTTCTGATGCTGTTTTGCAGATGTGCAAAAGGTCTATCAGAGCTGGAGCCCAAATATGCCTTGTGTGTCAGGCATAGATTGCCATTCTTATACTTGTAGGAGACTGAGTATATACATAGGGCTTTAAGGTGATCTGTGTAGGACAGTGTGTTTATACCCTGAATTTTCCTGGTAAGGAACAGTTGTGTGTTCCAACTGTTGTATACATCTGGTCAGGTACACGCTGAAGGGGGAATTTTACTCGATGAATCTGATAAAGGCAGAATAAAGTGGCACTATGACTTCCTTGGACCTGGATGCCATGTTCTTACTTATAAATTGGGTGACGTAGAATGATCTCCTTACTGCCTTGTTCATATGTTGGTCAAAGGCCAGATACGGTCTGCATATGTTCCTATATCCCTGACTACTTTGTCAGCTGTTAATGATGCCCTGTCTGTAGAGTAATTAGCCTGGGTTGCCATTTTCCCAAAAGGCACTATAATGCATTTCTTGGCACAGAGTGTTAATCCCTGTTATGTGACTTGTGCAAGCACTGTTGCTTCTGTTTCTGGCAGAGTGTAAGTTCAACCGTGACTCTCCATATATTAGTTTTTACCACATACCAGCTTACTTGTTTAGGGTACCAACTCGGGTGAAAACCGTAAAGCAACTTTATCTCCCCAACTTTCAACACTAAGAACTGCATATTTCTTCAGCGGGTTAAGAAAGAACCTGTTCTTGAGGGACCAGATTCTTAAATTGTGAAGAGTCAAGGTGGGTTGTCCTTGTTAGTGAAGCGTACACGTTAGTGCATGTGATGGGTTTGGCTGCAAGAAAGAAGGACCTACCACTAGTTGGTTATAACCTTCCACTTCTGCAAGGTATAGTGACATTGATTTGACATAGAGTTGGTAATCATGTGGTGATTCTGAATCCACTGATGCTTTCACTGTAACATCCACATCCTGATGTATGCAAAAGCCACAGCTAAGACTGTGGTGACCGTTATACCAAGAAGATACAGAAATGTCCCAGCCTGTTAACTGCCGCTGTGCTGTTAGCCTGGCTGTAAAGACTTTGATCTCCTAGATAGTATGTATAGGAAGGCATGACTGACACTGAAGAGTGACCATTGACAGAAACTCAGTGTGAAGGGATCAGGTTATGGTGACCTCCAAGTACGGCAGGTAAGGAAGTGCCCACATTAGTGGGTGTGACCAGTGAGTTTTTGCAAATACATTAGAGTTATTATATTTGTAATCTAGAAGTTTTTCTTAAACACTTGCAGTGTCCTTGCTGCATTCCCCTTCACAGTCTTTCATTTTAATTTAAGTAATTATTTAGGTTTCAGATCAAGTGGTCCAGTAATAAACTGAAAAAAACATTATCTGGAGAGGTTTTTAATGAGAAAAAATATTTATTCCAGTAGAGTGATAATTAAAATCAATACCACTTAGAATGAAACAAAGATCAAACACTCCTTACATCTGAAATCCATAAAAAAATGAAATGATACATGGTGTGTATATTACTGGCACATCTCATGTGCATAAATTACTTAGCTTTGCCTCTTGCCTCACAAGGCTCCTGGTACCTAATGGTCTGCCACCATTCAGAAGATTTTGCGGGAATGTTCTTGTTGTACCATTCAGCCCTTAAATGCGTGAGAAACAGCTTGTTGCTCTTATACAGGTCATTAAGCTGAGGCTTGCAACAGAAACTATTCAAATTGCTATTATAGGAGCTGACTGTCATTTTAGACCTACTGATTACATTTTACTTTGCTACGATGGGCTCTGCTGCCCACAAGTACTAAACAGTTGTGCATTGAATAAAAAAAAAAACAAAGTGGTTGCCTCCTTCCACAGTATCAAATGCGGATCATCGACTGATTGCAGACAGTAAAATGCAAAAATGGAGTTATTTTTAACTATTACAAGAACTTCCCATGGGTGGCAGTAAAAAATCCCCATCAGTCTGACGAGCCTTATCTGCAAGGCCATGGAGCGTATTATCATGGAACTTATAAACAAAAACACTGGTAACCTTCAAACACTGGACCCCACCCAGTTTGGGTTCGTGAAGGTTCGATCTTGTCTCCTGAACCTGATTGACTTCTTCGAATCAGTCTCCAGAGCTATGGACAAGGGTAAGGTGGTCCACACAGCCTATCTAGATCTTGCCAAGGCCTTTGACACCATCCCCCACTCTGGAATCATAGATAAACTTACTAAGCTGGGCATTAATCCCTACGTCATCCAATGGGTTGCTAACTGGCTTACTGATAGAACCCACACTGTAAAAGTAGCCGAATCCAAATCCAGCTCCAGACAAGTGACAAATGGAGTACCTCAGGGTTCAGTCCTGAGACCGCTCTTGTTTGGCATCTACTTCTCTGAAGTACAGGCCAACACTAAGGGACTCTGGCTAACAAAGTTCGCAGATGACTGCAAAGTGGGAGCCATTATCGAATCCCCAAATGATGTGGATACTCTACAAAAGGGCCTTACAGAAACAGATGCTTGGTGCCAGAGCCATGGGCTTAAGCTCAATGCCAAGAAATGTATAGTTATTCTCTTTGGGAAAAAAACATGTACCCGTGAATTACCATATAGGTGGCAGTACACTAAACACCAAAAGTGTGATGAGACGTAGGGATACAGGTGGACAGTGGTCTCACCTTCGATAACCACATCGCCACAACAGTCAGGAAATCCTTGTGTGTGGCACACCTCATCACTAAGGGCTTTTCATCCAGAAAAAAGGAGGTCATTGTCCCACTGTACTCATCCCTCATTAGACCCATTATAGAATACAACGCCCCGTTTGGTATGTACCTCTCAAGACATCTGCAACAACTGGAAAGGCCGCAGAAATACCTCACTAAAAGAATCACAGGCCTAAAGCAGATGCCTTACGCTGACCACCTTAAAAAAACTCCATGTATACCCTTGTCGCATATGGTCTACTCAGAGGCGATCTCTGCTTAATATACAAGGCCATGTCAAACCCAAAGCTGTTGGACATGCTACACTTAAAGAAATCCCAATCCCTCAGAGCCACATGCTCCAGGGATCTAAACCTTGTCATCACAATAAACAAAACATGCTGGAGGGATAGGTTGCTGACCCAGAGACTCCCCAGACTCTGGAATAGATTGCCGATACATGTCAAGCAGAGTGCCTCTTTGGCCCTCTTTAAAAGAAACCTTGACGATTGGATGGGAGAAAGGAAATTCACCCCGGGGATCATGTCAGTCTCCCTGCTAGACAGGGGTCCAGGGAAGTAAATAGTGTGGGAAGAAATAGCCAGGGAATTGTTATGGCTAGGCTTTTATAGGCCCTAGGGCTGATAGCCTAGTACCAACCTATGAATAATCAAGAGTATAGCATGTTTAAGCAAGTAAGCAGGAACACATATCAAAAGCCCTGTAGAAAACTTCTCACTCCGTCATCGACACTTCGCAAAACACAGTTTTCCAGCTGCAGACTTAATGGGCTGCTTGTACACCTCTTCAAGATCTTGGCAGAAATGCAAAATAGAAATATAGGTAGGAAGTAGTCTGACATTTAAACACTGAAGTAACAGAATAGAGCCCCCACCATTGACAGGTTCAGAAGTTCAATACTGACAAATGTCTGAGAATGGGATGGATTTCTCCATGGTGATGTCTAACGTTACTTTGCAGAAACCAATTGGTTTATTAGATGTCTGCGTATGCAGTACCCTGGACATTGGGGAGAAGAAAGGTAGCAAATAAATGACAGAAAAGGAAATTCTAAAAAGTATATGATGAAGGAAACATTGAATCCCTGTAGATGGATTTGCAAGGGCAGCAAGAACGTTCAGTGCCACTTGAGATAGCTGTATTAAACATGCTTTTATGCACACAACAGCACATGCCAAAAAAAAAAAAACAAGAATTGCTTTACCCCCCCCCCCCCTTTTTGGCAGCTTTCTGTTTTGCACACAAGCAAATATGAAATTGAATGGCTGCATTTGTATGTGTAAACACTTAGATCGCTGTACACAATGCACTTAAAGTGGAGAATGCACTGGGAAATTGTAGGTATACACCACAGAAACTACTTAGTGACAGTGGCACAAAAAGGACCCACTGAGGATTCACAAAGGTAGTGCTGTAGGCACAAGTGAGTTAAGAAGTATTAGCCATACATAACAGTGTTATAGGAGATGCATTTTGATAGAAATAAGGATGTGAATTTGACAAATAAAGGATTTCAGGGTGGACGTTCAGCACAGTATGAAGGGGAAAAAGACAATAATGGTAGTTTTGTGATAGGAAGCAGTTATTGGCAGGGGAGGAAGATTACAATGGCATGTATTTTTATCCCACCTAAAACTACTTTTATGGAGCTTCGGAGAATTTGGGAAGAAATCCCATGCTTTCAGCAGGGAATGTTTACGTATGGGTGGGAAATGAAGCCTCATTTGAAATAGTAAGGATTTAGTGGAGAAAGTATTAAAGAAGATAAGAGATTTTTGAGGAAGTATATGATTTGGTGTAGAAGATGAATTTCCATATTATTCCGCAGGATACAATATTTTGGCTAGATTTGCTAAAAAATATATTTCACAGGAGCACATGTATTCCGTTGAAAACTTTTGAGGTAAATTCAGTAACTATATTAGATCATGTACTAATATAAAAAACTAAGGTGGAAGTGGAGAGTAAAGATATAAATATTAAACACTGGCAGTTTCTTACTTGTACATCAAAAAAAAAGGCAGAATTTAAAGAATGGGTAGTGGATATGATTTGAGAGTTGTTATGGAAAATAGGCATTTCTTCAAAGGAACAGTATAAAGTGAAAATAGAGTTTAAAAAATGATATACCTGAGAGAGAGAGAGACAGAGAGAGACATATGGGAAAGAAGCAATAGGAATTATTTAGAGGAGTTAACAAAGGTTAAAGTATTGCTGAAGACGTGGAATATCTCATAAATAGAGGATCAACTGCAGAGTGCTAAAGGGAGAATAATTGAGCAGTTGGATGATGTGCATAATAAGTCTAAAGTGTAAGACAGCAAAAGCTCTTAGTACAAAGATTTAGGCAATGGAAAGTAGAAAAAATTTGTAGCCAAATATAGGCGGGCTGTGACAAGAAAAGTAATCAGAGATCCTTCAGAAGTATTTAGACGTAGTTCAGAAATGTTATGAAAAATTGTGTAACACAGAGGAATGAGGAAATGAAAAAAGGCACAAATAGAAATACGTATAAAAGACATAATTGTGCCAAAGTTAGAGGAAGGTGACACACAACAGTTAATAGCTAAGATAGGAAGAGATAAAATAAAAGCAGTAGTACATAATTGATGAGCAGGGAAGTCTCCAGAGCCAGATGGTAGAAGTTTGGAAATTTGGAGGGAAGAAAGTAGTAAAGATCTGGAATGTTTTGTTTACCAGTATTTTAAAATGTCTGGAAGTACCAGCAACCTGGAAGAAAGCCATGGTGATTGTGTTACCGACAGAGGTTAAAGACTCCTCGGATATGGATTGCATATGGTCCCATTTAAATTTTAAGCCATAATTGTAAAATGTCTGTGGCTTTGTGAAGTGGAAGCGTACATTAAACAACATAAATAGAACAATGATTTTATGACTGGTGTAGTTTTAGCATTTGCGTTTCTTGGTAGAATAATAGGGCTAATAAGGAGGATATATGAAGGGTTGGAGGTAAGATTGGACGACTCTGCTGACAAGTTGTTTGAATAGAGAAACAGGGCAGGGATGTCCCCTTTCTCCACTGTTTCTTTATATTTAGAGCCATTGGCAAAGAAAATCCAGGGTTCACAAATTTAACTGATATGGTAAGAAATTTAACTTTATTTGCAGATGATATTATCTTGTACCTTATAAATCCAAAAATAGACGTTTTGATGATGTGGAACATTTTGAGACAGTTTAAAACTTTTGGGATATAAAACTAATGAAAATAAAACAAAAGCTATAGCAGTAAATTATGTACCCGTGCATTAATTACTTCCGTAATACCCAAGTTTATGGTAGCATGATAAGGTGAATGTTTAGGTGCATTGATTAAAAATTATTCTGTTCTGGTAGCTAAGGATGTGTGGGAATAAACTAAAAAAGATAATGCAAGAGTTTGGCAACTGGAAGCACTTGATTGTGGGGATGGATAGAAAGAAGCATGCAGGTAACATATTTTGTAGTATTTTTAGTATTATATGCAGGTCTGGTACGTTTTTATCTGTCAGAGAAGTGTTGGCTGACTGTTGTTAAAGAGCTGAAGAAATTTAATTTGAAGGGGAAGAGGGCAAGAGTTAAATGGGATAAGCTGATTCTCTCCATATAATAAGGTGTTTTAGGGATAGCTTTGAAGGGGTACTTCAAAACTATGCATTTATGTTTCCTATATCTAACAGAAACAGAAGGTCATACATCATAGTGAAAAAAGATGATGAAACAGAGGGGGGAGTTCAAGAGATAGAGAGACTAGGGTTTTAGATGCAAGTACTTAAAGAAAAGGGCAGTCATGTAGAATATTTATAAAGTAGCAGAAAGAATTCAGTGAAAGGTAGTAGACTGAGATGAGGATAAGGAGAAATTTAGACTGCTGGTTAGATACTGCTTTCCCTGTTGGGTATTGATAAAGTAAAGGCACAGAGAAAGGGTCAGGGGAAATGCAATTTACAGAGGAAAAATAAGAAGAAATTGATAAGGCTTCAGTGTATGCAGTGAAGTCCAAAGAGCTTAGAATGTTTGCTTTTTTGCTGGAAATATTTGTATAGGTAATTTTAAACCCCATGTAGACTTCAGAAGATTTTCATCAGGTAGACTGCAAATATTTTTTTTTGGAATGTAATGAGTAGAATGATTTTAAATGATTTTAAAAGTTCCCTATAGAGTACTTTGATGGAAGTGATTGGGGGATAAATTATTGTAATTTGGGAAAGTATTCTTTTGAATAATATCTGTATTGCCTAGTTATAAGACATTACGAAATTTAATGTTACTATTTGCCAAAAAGCAATTACTAAAAAATGGAAATTGAGATCTAAATCAACTGTAATTGAATTTGTGGATGTTATAAAGGGTCTATATCACTTTGACAAAACAGCAGAAGTTCGAACACCATATGTTCGAACTTCTAACCTCGAAATGCAAAACCATTGAAGGCTTAGAGCAGCGATTCCCCCGCCCCCCAGTGAAAAAAATCGATGTTCCAAGAAACACACACACACAAGGTAAGCACACCAAAAAAACAGCAATCCACACACATACTCTTAAAATCCTTCATCTAACCCCACACTAAACTGTACATACACTACTATCTATCCACTTACCTTAACCTAAACCCTAACCCTAAGGTCTGTCACTATTGCACACCCACCTCACCCATGCCCTAACACTAACTCGCCTATCCTGCCCTAACCCTAAAGTCTGTCACTATCGCACACCCACCTCACCCACACCCTAACCCTAACTCACCTAACCCACGTCCTAACCCTAATGTCCGCACAATCGCACACTTACCTGAACCCGACCCGTAACGTTCCACCACAATGCTGAAAATTGCAAAGCCACAGAAACGGCCCACCGAATTCTTTCCCTGGGAAAGAATTTGGTGTTCCGCGGCTTCGTGATAATCCATTTTCGAACTTCACAGTTCAAACATATGGTGTTCGAACTGCTGAAGTTTCGACGAACTGATAGGAACCCGTTATAAAGAAGGTTAAACAACTGAAGTAGAATCTACCGAAAAGGAAACAAGCAAATTTCCTAGAGTAAGCAACTTTTCATAGAAATAAGTGGAATTTGTGGGAGCAGTTTATGCAGAATAGTAATGAGGAGTGAAGTTTAAGGGAAGGTAAGAACTGAGCAATTTATATAATGTTGAAGAGAATGAAAGTTGTTAAATGTAAAATGTGTACACTGCATGACAGTTGTAAACTGCGTGATGACAACAGAAACTGTTAATCTGATGATGTAAATCTTCATTCATTCTTGTTTGGGTCTCTGTTCTGACCCTCGGAACTGACTTGGCCGTTATATCAAGTTCGTGACAGCCAGACACTCTCAAGCCAAGGCTACCCATACTGCCTGTCTTCCCTTCCCCTCAAATCTCATTTGCCGCATACCTTGTCGGTAGTTTCTCTTACTATCATTGGTATAGACCCTCCCTTCCCTTTACCTCTTAAATACCATCGCTGGTAGCCCTACTCACACCTTTCTTTCTTCTCTTTACCCTTTTTGGGATAATTTCTCTAAATACCATTGTTGCTACAACCTTAAAAAAAAAAAAATTCCATGTGTGTGTGTGGTGCACGTGCCCTTCTTTTTTGGCAGAAAAAGGGAAAGGAACCACAGGGTTCAAGCAATGTGAGGAATGTGGCAGAAATATGCCCAACTCCAATGGGCATCTTTCATGTGTTTACTGTTTGGGGATGCCAAATTTGGAAATTCAACCACTGTGTGAACTCCGCAAGGATTTCACTGCTCAAACCCTTGCAGAGAGACATAATAAACTTATTATCAAGAGGCTTTGTCCGAGGCGGAGATATCTAAGTCTCCAAAAAAAGGAATTGAAAAAAAGGAGTCATTCCTTTCCTACATCACCAAAACTCATGAAGCCAAATCTTCTAAGGCCCAGGTACCAACTCCTTCCTCGGAACCGAGGCCTAAGATACCAAAATCTGCACTGACTTCTGCTCTGGCACTGAAGCTGGTCACCTCCACCACGGTGATGACAACTTCTGAAATTACCAGGACCCTTACTCCACCGACCATTTCATCGGTACCATTGACCCTCTCGGCACCAACAATAGTCTTCCCTACAATTACTCCCTCTCCTGCAAACCAAACTACTGGTCAACCGACCATGGTGCTGAAGGTTGAGATTACACCCAGGACTAGGTACTCTCCATCTGTGGACCCCTTCTTGGGTCAACATCCTGCCCCCTCTAGGACCTGTTTCCCACCCAGAGCCGAGGATTACTCTCCTAGAACTCAAACTCATCTTCTGCCTTCAACCTCTCCACAGGTCTTTGAGCCCTTGACTTCAACATTCCCGGTGCCAACATCCTTGAATGCTGATACTGGATCTTACCTTGGTTCCGGAACTATCTCTGTGGTCTACGGCTCCATTTGGAGCCGATCCACCCATGGAACTGTGACTTGCCTGCCGGCTCCGGCATCCCTTGATTGGCTCCGATATTTTTCTATTGCGCTGTCCATGGTTCCTGATGCCCTGGCAGTTTTGAGTCCTCTCATAGCTCCTACCCTGGAGGTGGGTTTGTCTGAGAGGGGTGTGACCCTGGTTCTGAGTTTTTTTCTCTGTTCCAGGTTTCCATCTCTCTTTGGGCTGGCCTGCCTTCCAGATTATGAAGAGAGTCCTGGCCTCAGCAGGCTCACAGCTGTCACCATCCACATCTGTGTAGCCTCTGGCTTGCAGCTGTCACAATCTGCTATACTGTGCAGCAGGCACAAAAGCAACAAGACACCCTGCTGGAGGGTCCCCTCTCTTAGGAGTCATCCTCGGATCTTCCCCCTGAGTAGCCACTATGGAAGAGAACTTGCAAGAGAAAGCACCTGGATTCTCCAAAATAATCTGTCACTGAGGATACAGACTTTGATGAATGGGAATGGTCCCCCCTGTCACCTCGTGAAGAAGTCTCCTTCAGAGACATCCTGGAAATTTTGAAACAGAGGGGTGATTGGAAGTCCACAAACCCATCCTTTGAGGACTCTGTTTTTCGTGCCCGGCCATTTACTTCTTGGGTGACCCCACCTGCCGATGAACTGGTCAAACTCATCATGCAGCATGCGTGAAAAGCCACTGATACTATAGAGCCAATTCCTCGGAGACTGGACAAAATTATTTCCGCTCCCAAGGATCAGCCTCACTGGTCAAAAGGTCTAGCAGTAGATGCCATGGTGGTGGCGGCTGCCACAAAGAAGGAACTTGCTGAGGAGAGTCCAACTGTCCATCCTTCAAATAGAAAGTCCTGGGCAATGGACAGATTTGGGAAGTGGGTCTTTGCTTAATCGACCTTTGCCATACGGTGCTTGAATTTTTGGCACATTTTACGCAAGTCAAAGGGGATCTGATAACCAAGCTTTCAGAAACCTTAGCAGGAGCAGTGTCTGACGAGGTCCTTGATAAGGTTGCCTCTCAGCCTGCCACCCTAGAGTTGATCTCCAACTTGTCCATGTGGCTTATTGCACATTCAGCTGAAGGGACTTCCAGGGCAGCGGGTACAGGCGTTGCCATTAGGCGCTATGCCTGAATGTGCTTGTGTGACTTTGTGGACCCTTTCAAGTCTTCCTTTACCAACGCTCACATTGTTGTTTTGTCACTTTTTGGCACAAAAGTCAGAGACACATTAGCCAGGTGTGAGAAGGACGGAAGGACCCTTTCTGCTCTGGGCGGGCATTTTTCCACTCCTCAACAACCTTACTCCAGAAATCAGAGGAGTGGAAAGATGTGGTACAGAAAGTCCGAAGGGCCTTTTTTGGGACACATGGCGAGTATTCCTCCCGGGGCAAATGCGGAAAGTCTTCTTGAAGACACCCTTCCCATTGCAGAGGGGGCCCACGTAACCAGGGTTCCAGGGATTCTTTCTCTGGGCAACCCTACCAGCGCTCTTATGCAGTGGCCCGATTTCTTACCTCTGGAAGCAGTCAGGGGAAGATTCTCTCTGCACCACACAGCTTGGCACACAACATCAGATTCTTGGGTGCAGACAATAATTACCAGAGGTTACTGTATCCCCTTCAGTCTTTGTTCCAGACCATAAAAACGAATCCCCGATGTCCCACCCAGTCAGAGGGATATAGCAGCACTCAAAATACAAAAGCTGCTTCAAAAATGTTTCATCCAAACAGTCCCACCAGATCAAATAGGATCCTGATTTTACTCCAGATTCTTTTTAGTGCCAAAAAAGAGAGGGGACTGGAGACCAAGCTTGGATCTCAGTGTACTCAAATTCTGGATGGTCATGGTTCAGTCTATCCTCCTGTTTCTGGAAAAAGACGATTGGATGCGCTGCATAGATCTTCAGGATGTGTATTACCACATAAAAATGGACAAATGTTCCAAAAGATACCACCGCTTCCTTCTAGGAGCTAGTCATTACCAGTTTCGAACACTGCCCTTTGGTCTCACCACAGCCCTCAGGGTGTTCACCAAATGCATGGCAGTGGTAGCATCTCACTTAAGACCACAGGGATTCCATGTGTTTCTATATTTAGATGACTGGCTCCTTACCACCCCCACCAGGCATCTGCTGCTTTCTGCCTTGGACTCCATTCTAAGGCTTGCAGAGTTTTTAGGCATCTCGATCAACAGTGAAAAGTCAAAGCTATCCCCCACACAGCACACAGAATTAATTGGAGCAAGACTAAACACAAAATCCTGCATGGCTGCTGTTCCTCTTCACAGACTGGAGAAGTTGAGGTTGCAACTACAAGTGATACTCTCTCAAGACAAAGTTCCTGCTCACCAGGTCTTACAGCTCCTTGAGTCCATGGCAGTGGCAATCACCTTAGTTCCTGTGGTGAGATACCACATGAGGCTATTTCAATGGCTTCTGTTGTCACAGTGGTCAATGTTAACTCATCCAGTGTCCCACCCAATCTGAATAACCAACAGCAGGCTGGACTTATTTTGGTGGATGAAGCCAGAAGACAGATTAAGGATCCGCCCCTTTCCCCCTCTCAGCCCAAGGCCATAGTGACCATAGACACATCCCTGATAGGGTGGGGGGGGAATTTCAAGGATAGATGGTCCAGAGCACTTTGCCCCCTATAGAGGCCAGTTTGCATATCAACAGAACTGAGGGCAGTGTTCTTAGCATTGCAAGCATTCCAGTCTGCCCTCACTTCAACGACAATTGCTATTCAGTCGGACATGTCAGTAGTCATGTACATCAGCAAACAAAGGACAACCAGATTCTACCCTCTTTGTCGGGAAGCCCTAAGAGTTTGGCAATGGGTGATCGCTTCCAACCACTTTCTGATAGTAACACACATGCCGGGGAACTCCAACATGATTGCAGACAAACTGAGCAGATACCTTCTCTTGCCTCATGAGTGGTCTCTCAATCCCAATGTTGTGGCGAAGATTTTTCATTGATGGGATCAGCCTTGCTGCGATCTGTTTGCCTCTCCCACAGACACAAATGGAGCAGCTACTTTGCCCCCCCCCCGGGAGTCCCAGGGAGATGTTCTTCTCCACGATTGGCCCCATGACTTCTTTGTGTTTCTGCCAGTCCCCCTAATTCCCCATTTTCTAAGGAAAGCTCAACAGTTGAGAAGCAAAATAATTCTCATTGTATCTTATTGACCCTGTCAAGTCTGGCTTCTCTTTCTCTGGCCTCACTTAATTTACCATCCGTGGATTCTGGATCCAACCCCTGACCTGTTGTTTTATCCGCAGGGCCTGGTCCATCCCAAACTACAAAATCTCAAGCTGACTGCTTGGTTTCTCCATTTCCAGTAATTGCCAGGTGAAATAACTTATCGTTCCCAGTACAAAAAGTACTTCTGGCTTCTCATAAACCGTCCACCAGAAAACTTAATCTTAGCAAATGGAAGAGATTTATGCATTGGTCTAATGAAAAGGATATTGATCCTTTTTCACCCTCTGTCGACAAGGTCTGTGAATATTTATCCACCTTATTCCAGTTGGGAGCCTCTACTTCTACTCTAAGAGTTCATTTATCTGTCATTTCAAATTTCTATAATAGTTTTGATGACTTTTCCTTGATGTCCCACCATCTCTGTAAAACCTTTCTTAAGGGCACTTTACATTTGAAACCGCCTTTCAAAGAGCCCATTCCACCTTGGAATTTAACTTTGGTCTTACAAAGCTTGGTCCATCAGCCTTTCGAGCCAGCAGCCACCTGTGATATCAAATTTTTATCTTGGAAAACTGTATTCCTGGTAGCTATCATGTTGACCAGGAGAATCTCAGAATTGCAGGCTCTGTGTGTAAAATACCCGTATATCATTTTTATAAAGAGAGGAGTATCGGTCAGAACTAATGCCTGCTTTTTGCCTAAAGTAGTGTCAGATTTCAATATTAATTAGTCCATTGAGCTACCAGTTTTCTTTCCGAATTTCTCAAGTAAGGGAGAATATTGTTTACATTTGTTGGATGTACAGACAATTACATTTTTACTTGGATAGAACAAACTCTTTTAGAAAATTGGACCAGTTGTTCCTATCCTTTTTGGGCCCTAGACTGGGAAAACCAGTTTCGAAAGTTACTCTGTCAAAATGGTTGAGAGATTGCATCACTTTTATTTATCAACAAAATAAGCTGGACTTGTCAACAAAAGTTAGGGCACATTCTACGAGATCTGTTTCCACTTCACTAGCCTTTCATTCTAGAGCTTCTATGGCTGACATACATGCAGCCGCAACTTGGGCTACTCCCCATACCTTTATCACTCATTACAAATTGGATACGGTCTCCAGGGGAAGAGCATCCTTTGGCACTCTGGTACTCGGGAATATCCTTCCCTAGGGCCTCCCCAAGGTCTGAAGTAGTTAGGGACTCTTTCCCAACAGTCAAGAAAGAATGAAGATCGACAACATCAGATGAAGTTATGTTCTTACTATAACGTTCCATTTGTGCTGTCGATCTTCATTCATTCTTGACATTTCACCCACCTTCCCCCTCCTAAGACTCCTGGAGGTTAGGAAACCAGTACTGGTATCCTTGTAAGGTTGTTGCTTAGACAAAGCTTCTATAATTTTCTACTCTCTTTGGACAAACTCGATCTGAGGGGAAGGGAAGAGAGGCACTATGGGTAGCCTTGGCTTGAGAGTTTCTGGCTGGCACGAGCTTGATATAACGGCCGAGTCTGTTCCGAGGGTCGGAACTGAAACTCAACAGTCAAGAATGAATGAAGATCGACAACACAGGTGGAACGTTATGATAAGAACATAACTTCTTTTATGGCTTGTTTTCTATTAATTTATATATAATCCAGGTTACAAGTTAAAATGTGATAATTTAGTAATGTTAAAAAAAGTAGAGTAACAGTGAAATGTTAGTGTAGAAGGATAAAGTCCTGACTATCTCACAGGTGTCCAATAGGAGTTGGCAATGGAGAGTAGGAGTAAGTAGTCACTGCCTGCTCACCCAGCATGGGGGGGTTGGCTGTGGCTTGGTACATGGGTGAGACTTAGAGCACTTTGTCAGTCTAATGGAGTCTCTGCTCCCTTGTGCAAGTCTCACTGTGAATTGAAGGAAACCCTCAGAGGGCAGCTATAGTAGAGCATGGAAGACCACTGTAGGGGATGCTGTGCCAGGGGTGAGGGTAGGATAACCCGTGTTTATATTACGCTGTTGAAAACTCAATCTGTCGACAGCGTAATAATCGACACGAAAATGTCGAAACCCCCGAATATGAACACACACAAAAAAAAAAAAACACCCAAACACAACACAAATTGCTCTATGCAGGGGGGCAAGCCCCCCTGCAACCCCCACACCCCCACTACTTAAATATACCAACTCTGAGATCGCACTACATTGCAGTAAATGGAAATTTCCCCTTACAGAGATTTCCGTTTACACACACGATGACTTTCACTTTCGACATTTTGGTGCCAATATCAGCTTTGATATTGTCGGCCTTTGACAGGGTGAAGTATACCCAGATGGCCCACACCCTACTTACATTAGTCTTGCCATGGGTGGATTAGCTAATCTGGGGTTTGTAGGCAGGAATGAATGGGCTATGGGGTTCTTGTCTGCTGGGGAATCTGCTGCTTTTGTGACAGTAGAATGAGCCATCTGCGTCAGTCCTTAGGGAGATGATTAAAAAAAAAAAAAAAACAGTGAAGTTATAGTATAACTAAAGTAAATGCATAAACTGCAGACAAAAATACTGTGGACAAATAAACTAGACACAGTTATTTACAATATAATGCTCTGTTGATACAAAATGGTAGTGGTAACAGCTCTAAAGAGAGTGGATAATGCATCTAAAGTAAATGCACAAAGTACAAACAAAATATTGTAGACAAATATGATTGACGCTAGACACAATTATTTCCATTAGCAAGATCTATTAGTACAGAGTGCTTAAGCTCTATTAATACAGAGTGCTAGAGTTAATGCAGCTCTGAAGAGAGAGAGAGTGGATGGGTAAGGCACAGATAATATTCAGTTGAGGTCTGTACTAAATTATTTTCAAAATGTTGCTGGTGCAATATTGGATTCTGCTAATACAAAATGCAGGAAGGTTGTGTCTGATGTAAAATAGGAGATGTGATTTGTCCTCAACCAACATGAAATCCTGCTGTTGTATTGTCCTATATTTGAAAGGGAAAAGTATGATCTTGAGAATTATTCCCAGTCTGTAACTTCTGAGTATCATCCAGTAAAGGACCTCCTATTCTTTGTCAGCAGAGCCACAGTTTCTCCTGAAGAGAGAAACTTCTTAGCATCTGCTGTTGATTAAACTGAAAAATTAAAAACTCTCTTCCATGCCTTCACTGGGTTTGTGAACAGTCCTACTCTTCATTGGGAAAGAACATCTAAGAAAGGAGGCTTTTATTTTATACTGGTCTAGTTCAACAAATTAATGTCAGATGCATGGTAAACACTAAAGCAGGTTTTTTTTAAAGACAATAATAATAATCCCATTCCAGATGTTATTAAACAAAAAAAGTTTAGGGCTAACCCTTGATTAATTTCTAAATGTTAATACTCACACAGATTTAGTCTGCTAATGAAGCTTAAACTCTTCAACATGGTCTCCTCCTACTTTTTTACTTCCAACTCCAGGCACTTATTGCTAAAAATGTCCCGATTCCCAATTTAGAATAATGCCTCACTTCATTGTATAGTACTCTCAAACATCACAGAATTGAAAAAATACTTAGCAGGTTTGCAGTGGTAGTATACCAATGCATGCATCACTGCCTTGTTGTGCAGAAGTTTCAGTGGCTGCCTATTCCCCGCAGTGTCTCAAATTCTTTGCTCTCTCTCCTTTTCAGAATTTTAAATTTAGGTTACTTCCCACTTTTTAGGTGTAAACTACCTGTTAGAGAGCAAACTACCTCAGGAAGACTCTAGTTACCTTGGCAAGACCACCCTTTAAAACCGTTATTGGTGGAAGAGCCTTCTCAAAAATTGGACCTGCCAACTGGAACTGCTTGCATACTGATGTAAAAAAAAAAACATTCAGTCCTTCTTAGAATTCAGAAAAGTTTTAAAGTCATACATACAAAAGGAGGCTGAGTGTACCTGCTTTCAAGACTCTGGCTGACTGGCTAGCATCTAGTATTTTAGCTGGCGTGGGCAAAACGCATAATACTTTGGTATGTCTTGAAATTCCAGCTCATGTATAACTGTTCTAACTCCCAACTTCATATATTATAAATGCATAGTGTCCTGTTTGCATAGTATTTTGTAGTCTTAGAAATACATGATACTTAGTTAACACGTAATCTACCAGCAGTTTATATTTATAACAAACAGCTTTATTATCATATATTACAGTTATTGCACCTATTTGTGCAATCCTTATACTTGAGTCATGCCATTTTTCACCAGGCTGCCTGTATATTCTTTTTGTTATTGCTTATTTTAACATTTAAGGTTATTAATTAGGCAGCTTGCACTTACTTAATAATCAGCCATGTTCATGTATGTCTACTGTACTTAGAGATGCTTTCAAACCGATTAGCTATCTTGGGGAAAGGCAAGGGCTGTCATTGTTCATTTATACTTTTTCTTAGCTGTCCAGTTAAATATTGCTCCTGGCATTTCCCCTCCTCTTAAACACTGTCCGTTTCCTCATATTCAGTTTACTGGTAATTCCAGACTTTTTGTCCTTGCTTTGTGAGATCATTCCCATTTTATGTACTGCCTTTTGTGTTTTGGGAGTTGATAATTTTCACACCTTGTACATTTCTAATAACTGTGTCCACTGTGTACAGTTCTTTTCCTTACTTGTTGTCATCATCTTTTCCCCCTTGGGTTTTTCTTTCATATTTGTTACTGTCTATGCCACCTTGAGTTAAATTTAGGGTTTTGTTTAGTTGTCTTATACAAGCTCTTGTCTTCTTTCTTTAGTCTTTCCCCCAACTCCATCACTTCCTGTGTTTGGTTTATCTGTTTTTTTTTTCCAGTTTCTAGTTATGGCTTTCATTGCCAGCATTATGATCCATGCCAAGTCTCTCTCTTTTTCCGTTTTGTTACCAGAGTTGGTTCCTATTGGGTGTTGTGTTTTTTTTTTTTACACAAACCTCCCCTTTGCCATTATCTCTCAGATTACTTCAGGCTTTTTGTGTCTGCTAGTCTTCTGCATTCCCCAAGTTTTTCTGCCATTTTCCTGGCCAGTCCTCCTCACACCTCCAAGACATGGCTGGTACCACCAGGTGAATTCTGCTTAACTTTTCTGGTGTGTAGAAATACTGTTGTTAAGCACTTTCACACAAGTATATGGAATCTTTTCACTTTTATTGCTTTCTTAGGCATAGAACAGAGTATAACTGTCTCTGTATAAGCATAGGTTTGTTTAGCATGTTTCTCCAGTGTCTTTTTTTCACTGTATTTATTAATTTTCTGTATCTTGGAATAATTTGTATGATTTTGATACAATTTCCTCCTCTAATTTTTGCTTTCCTCTAACTTCCATAACTCGGCCCTGGCCACTTCCTTCATATTATTTTCCCGTAGTTTAAAGTTCCCATTTCTTGCCTCAGCAGACAATATTGAAAAAAATGTAGCCATCTTCTCATGTTATATTTCTTAATGTTTTTTCCCAAATTTGTTTGTCCTCCATTAGATTATCCCAACATTTTACCTCTGTTTTCTGTTATCCCCCCCCAAGCTGCTATGTTTTTCTTCCTGTAACTGTATAGTCTTGCTCTTTTTGTAACTGTTGATGTGAATCCTTAACCTTTTTTTTGATCATGCAGATTAATAATGCAGTCCTTCCTCGCGCACTTTTGTGCACTAGAGTTTTATACATTTTAGTATGGATCTAAATCAACATTTTCATCTATGATCCTTGTCCTTTCTTATACTCCTCTTCTCACTTTTCTGTAACTGTATACCCCAACTACTACTTTTACTGCAATCCCTTTTATTACTTTTACTTTTTGTCATATCCACCTAAATGCCTATTCTTTGTTGAGTCTGCAATAGATGTGTTACAAATATTGCTTATACTCAAATATTTTTGGAGCTTTTCTCCCTAGGCCTCCACTAAAAGGTGATCTTGTATGACCCAGTCAGAACCTCCCAGTAACCAGATACTTATTTTTATGTATTCATTCATTTATTTGTAAGTGACCCCACTTGCATATTTTCTAGGTCCTTTAGTTGTGCCCCCAACTTATTTCTAACCAGTCATAATCTTCCATTTTAGGGTATTTTGAGTATTAACTTCTTCTGCTTTGCTTCAGAATTATTTATGCTGCATTTAGTCCACCATGCTAACATTGCTGCTCTTATAATTTTTTGTTAAGGCATATAACCCTCTTTTTCTGCACTAGTTGTACCAGCCTTCTTCGTTTCACACTAGTCCTCCCTCCTACCCATAAAAAAACTCTCATCAAACTTTCTAACCTATTTAATACCCCTTTATTTGGGAAGATCTTGAAATTTTAGGTTAGGTATAAAACATTT
The DNA here is from genome assembly GCF_019279795.1 of Protopterus annectens. Lineage (NCBI taxonomy): Eukaryota > Metazoa > Chordata > Ceratodontiformes > Protopteridae > Protopterus > Protopterus annectens. Next base: position 529,269,637 of record NC_056733.1, read on the forward strand.
CAGATCACGTGTTGTTTAAGAGTTAGGATCTTATTGTCACGTTCTAGGTTAAGATTTTTCCATTCCTCAAAATTTTCTTGAATACTCCTCATTGTTTTTGCACAAGAAGTTTCCAGTGCTTGTTCATATGTTTGTGCCAGTGAGATTCCCATGAGCTTAAATACCTTCTCTCTCCACATGTGGATATCTCCTTTTGATCTCTTTATAACCTTTGATATTTATGTTTAGAGTTTTTAGTCTTTTCTTCATTTGTTTTGCATCCTGAAAATTTCCCAAGGTCTCTAATAATACTAAAAAGGGTTTCTAAGTATTTTTGTGTGTCCTATAGGGTTAATATTGTTTAGTCTGCATAAAGTCATTTTCAGTTCTCTATCCTCCTTTCCATAGCCGTTTATATCTGGTCTAATTTTCAGTTCTCTATCCTCCTTTCCATAGCCCTTTACATCTGATCTAATTTTTTTCTTAGTGTTCTAAATATAGAGCAAACAACAGTGGGGATAGTGGTCACCCTTGTTGGGTCCTTTTTGTTAATTTAAAATGCTCAGAGATTCCCTCTCTGTTGCTTCTGCTCCTCTTTGTATTTCTTTTAGTTATGTCTGTATAATCTTCAGTGAATCCCCATGTGTTTTAATACCCTATGTCAACCCCCGCAATTTACCCTGTCAGAGGCTCTCTCGGCATCTGTGGATAAAATATCTACTTCTGTCATTGTGCTGTGTTTCCCTTATTATCTTTAGCGACTTTCCATATTACATTATCAAAGGTGCTTCCTTCCAGAATAAAGCTGCATTGATCCATGTTTATTATTTGCAGAAGGAGGCCTGCCAGTCTTTTGGACATATTCATAAAAAATGTATAATCAATCTGTACCTTTTGCATTTTTATTTGCATCACAAGCAACCTGATTGCTGATATTGAATTTGTAGTGTATCTCTGTCCAATAACCATACTTTTGGCTAGTGTCCTATTGTCCACTACTATTTTTGCAATTTAGTTTTAGTTTCTTTCAGCTGTTGTGTTTTTTCATTTAACTGTGCTCCTTACAATTGTAGGTCCCTTAGTCTTTGTCTTAATTCCACACCTTTCCTCTATCCCCATTTCCTTTCTTGCTCCGTCACTTGGGTATTTCTCCTAAGCTTCTCTAAGTTTGTCCAGATGAAAACATGTCAGTCCAAGGCAGTAGAATAAGGCAAACACAGTTTTAAGGGCCATCTTAAAGAAAACTCAGACTTGCAGGCAATGGTAGTGTTTCTTACTGTGTATCTGAACGCTGAGTGTTCAATTCACGTCAGGGTCATTTTAAGGAAACACAGACCTTGTGACGCAACGTTGGTGCCTCAGACTCCAGATTCGAAGGCTGTGTGTTTGACACATGTCAGAGTCTTAAAGAATTAAAAGTGTTGGACATATTCTACTGCAGTGGACTAATGTGTTTTCATCTGGATTTGTGTTTATTACGTGATTGAGGTTGGTTTGGTTTTTGGCTTTAAGATTATTGAACTCTTCTAGTCTGTCTCCCACCATATCTCTCCCCTTTTGCTTAGGTTGTGTCTGCATATAGGTTGCGATTCTCCAAAGTCCATTTCATGGGCAAATTACTCCCAGACTGATTTTTTTGTGACTACATATGATTGGTCTGAAAAAAGAAAATGTAGGCCTTACTCTTATTTTTTCAATTAGTTCCTTTTGCTCCTGTAATGCCATTTTAGACTATAATACATAAATTCAGGGCCTTGGCTTTCCTTTTTCACCTCCCATACATCTGTTAGACCTAAATGCTTCAAAAGTATAGCTACCTTTTACTCCATTTTTGTGAACCTTGTGACTTCTTTTTCCTTTATTGCATTTTTCTAATGGAATATTAAGCTCCTTTCTCCTGCAATCATTAATCCTCCTTTATATACTGATATTATCCATGCCCTAATTTTTCCTAGTTTTACTTTCAGCAGTAAATGTTTCTTTATTAATGTTATCCTTTCCCCCAAACTGCAAGGGTTCCTTCCTCTTGCAACTACAGTCTCTTATCTGCTACAATGATCACTTCCTTCTTTCTCACTTTTTGATACAGTGATTCAGCTAGCACCCTGTAATCTCTATGTTCTGTTTTTATGCTCTTCCTAATTTAAGTGTTTCTTGCAACAAATTTGTTCACTTCCGTTTTATTTAATACATTATATATCCTTTTTCTTTTTTACAGGGTTGTCACCCCCTTAATATTTTACAAAAATTCAGATTATTCAGTAGGTTTTCCTCTTAGCTGACCTTTCTTTATCAACCTTATTCTTGACTTACCTTGTCTTTTTTGCTTCTTTCTCCATTCTCTGTTTCTACTCCCAATCTTACTCTTGCAGCTTTCTTATCTTTGTTCCTTTCTTGCCTGTCTTTTTTTTATTTCTGCATGAAGCTCCCCCACTGATGCACTTCAAATAATAGTAATAAAAATATATAATAATTTTTTTTATAATTTAACTTTAATTAAAACCTTTCAGTATTCTTTAATTTACCATGATCACCCATCCCCAAACTATTTGAGGATAGGCTATCACCTTGTTTCTTTGTGCTGGCAAAAAGTCTTGCAGGTCCCCAACTAAGGATGGAAGCAGTTCCATTGCTCTAGTGACTCCTTTCCCTCAGTCTCTCCCTCTCCACCTCTCTCTCTCCTTCTGTCTTTTCCTTCCCCTCATTTATCTCGTAATCTTACTTTCCAGCCCCTTTATCATTTTCACCTTGTGTTTGTCAGCTTTTAGAGTTTGTTCAAGGAAATTTTTCACTCCCTGTATTTTTTCTTTATCTTGTTAAGCTCTGCACTGTTCTCTCTACTCTTGAAATGGAACAAAGAGGTCTTTTTTTGGCAGAAATTAGGGGGTAGAGCTAGTTGTAAAACAAAGGTGGGGACTGTTCTGAAAACTGATGCTAGTCTGTGTGATGTCAATGTCCAGGGTTTTCAGTTAGTAGTACAGCCTGTTAAGTTTCTGTAATTCCAACAGACGTTTAATGGAGCAGCTGATGTTGGGCCCAGGTTTGTTGCACCCATTCAAGTGAATTTGCCACTCAAGCTGCTTTTTTCTCAAGCAAGGCATTCTTTTCCCATTAAGTGGAGGTAGGTTTTACACAGTCAAGTATATGGAACTTGGAAAGAGCTGTGGTCAGTTTTCTCCATGCTATGCTTGGCTAGTGCATTTCTGTTAACCAAGCATCTGATGTCTGATAGGTGCTGTGTAATGTGTATTTTTCTTTTGTTAATTGTTTTGCCCACATAAAAGCAGTTGCACAGTGTGCATTTTGGTCTATAGACAGCCATTTCATTATTACAGTCACTTTTGCTCCTGCTTTCGTATTATGTTTGACCAGTGGTAGACAGGTCAGTTTGGCTCGTATACTAGCAGAAACTGCAAATGGGGGCTTAGCAAGCATAAGTGGCCATTAATTCCTGAGTAAGTATTTTGATCTTTTGATTCAGTATAATCCCTGATACTTTTCCATCTTTTAAATCTAACCTATGGACCACTTTTCCATCTTTTAAATATAACCTATGGGCCTGGTTCCATTAGTTTAGCAATCTGATTTTTGCTGTTTGATGTGACCCAGTTATCTGCCACCACTTTGTGGATTTATTTGACTACAACGTTTGCTTCAGATCCCATATTCCTTTTTGTGACCTGTTCCTGAACCCAGTGGTCATCCTGTTGAGGAATTCAAGGATGGATGGATCATTTGTTGCTTTGAGGGTTTTTTATAGTATGCAGTATGTTGTGGAAGAGCCTGCTGTCTTGCCCCTTTACTAGGGTATCTATTTGCAAATCATTTAAGATTGTTCAAGAAATCATTTAGTTCTTTTCAAACCTTGACAGTTCCTACATTGCCTCCAGCACGCATCGTGATATTACAAAATGGAATATGATCAAGTCCCACGGAATGAGTATTGCCAGGGTTTCCCAGCCATCAGAAACAAGCCCTGTAGCTAGGATAAGGCTGACAAGTATAAGTAGAGGCACATTGATGAGAATGCAACCTTGTATTTTTTCTAGTCCCATTGAAGAATTATTTGTAGCTTTTATCAGGGATTCTAAGACTTGTTCCTATGTGATTTCAGGGAAAACTAAATTCTATGGGATAGTGAGGCTAGCAATATTGCTAAGAGAGGTAAAGTTAGCACTAAATTTGTCTGCTAATATATTAGTTATATCCTTGGGGTCAGAGTGGGTGATGTTATATGCGTTGTTGGACATTATTCTTTAATTTTCTGTTATAACTGAAGAACAGCTTGTAGTTTCCTTTGGAATCTGCAGGAACATTAAGTTGTACTCTTTATTTACATTTTCTAATAGTGGTTTTAAGTTCCTTGCTGACATGCTTCAGTGTAGTCTTGAGGTAGGCAGAATGAGATTTTTTTGCAACCTTTTGTTATTCTTTTATTGTACAGTTTAATACAGGAGTTCCACCAGAGAGGCTTATTCCTGAATTTACTGTTATTTTAGGGTGGATAGATACTATTATATATGCAACTATTGGTGAAAGTCAGAGGTGAATGTGGCAGCCTTCTGAGTTGGGTCCATTTGCAAGGGATTGTTGGGAATTTTGCATAGGAGTTCTACAAGCTGAAGTAGGTTTTTGTATTGGAGAAGTCCCTAAAAATGGTCTCATTTGGTGGTGGGGGTGCTATCACTAGGGCTAATGGAGAAGATGACCAATTTGTGGTTGGGTTTAACCATAGATGAACAAATGTGGTAGGGTGCAGGCAGGAGCTAGGTTGGGAAGGACCAGTTCAAGGATGTTAGAGCCCGAGCAGGTAGTTAAAACATTTGCTCTAGTGCATTGGTGTTAATGAAGTATAAGAAATAGTGAGCATAACAATTTTTGGAGATGTAAATGTGCTAATCAGTGGTTGGGTAACTGAAGTCCCATATGAAGGTATCTAATGCCTCAGTGTTAAGGTAATTTCTTTGATCTTTGGACAACTTTGATGGGGATGTGCTAACCAATGAAGCAGTAGATGGATTTGCTTTGGGTAATGGGGATCTTCAGGAGAACCATATCGGTCTGAGCATCTCCACAATGAAGTGGCATGCAGTTGCCTCAGGGATAATGGCTGAAAGCATAGCATTAGAAAGACTAAACTAAATATTTAAATGTACATTTTTTTGTACCCTGATCTCCTTTTACAGTTCAGATACTTTGTCTGTTAGTTGACCTATTATGACAATTCTTTTTATTGCTTGTTTTTTTATACTTTGCCCCCAGTCCAACTAGCATCTTACTTGCAATGTATGTTTAATTCCTATTTGGTTATGATCATTGCTTGAAAAAACACCTATGCACTTGTTCTGTAAAATTTTCTCTGCTCTTTATCAATATGTAATATTGCACTTGGCTTGGGTCATGGCTGAAAGGGGGACTTTAGACCAGCTCACTTACTCAGTTAACAAAGGCAAGCAGTTTCCATTGAGATTTTGCAGATAAATCCCAGCAGTTGCTGTAACAGTTACCTAAGGATGAGAAAGGACTCAAGACGAAGACAATCTCCCGGGAAACAGCCCTGGCTTCAGGCTTCCCACCTTTCTGTCCATCTTGCGCATAATGCTGCTGATGGATCTGTTAGGGCAGCAGATATTGGCATTATGATTCACCACCAACTTGTCTGTGATTGATAGAGATTTCTTCAATGTGTCCTCCTTAAATGCCTCTTTCAGTGGTTCTGACCTTTTTTCAGGTTGCAGATGAGAGAATTTTTTCAGGAGTGAGAGGGATGACGAGATCCTCACTGCTGTGGAGCATGCTTTTAGGCACCAGACAGAACCTTTGCTAGGAAAAGAGTCCCAAGCAGATGTAGTTCAAGCATGGATGTCTGTAGCAGCAGAAAGAACAGTCTAGGAGGGGTCAGTGTGGATTTCAGACTGAACACCCACCCAGAGACTGAAGCTGTCATTAGAATAATGGATTCTGCGACTTTTTATCTCTCTTAGGCAATCCCAGCAAAATTCCTGAAGGCTTCCCTGACTGCACTACTTTGAAAGCAGTTAGGGTTGCTTGTCCCCTCCATTTTTCTGTGCATATACTTGCTGAGGTAGCTGTGGGGGAATTCACAGGCTGTTTTGAGTGTGTGGGTTTAGGACAGTACAGTATCTGTAGACTGAGCAGTTCCGTAGCACATAGCTCTCTTCTCCAATAAAGAAAAAATGGGCTGGAGGGCTTTTTACATGATGGAAGAACAAATGGGTTAATTGCTTGCAGGAAGGTGGGCCATTGGATTGATCCTTAAGATACAAAAAAAAAAAAAAAAAAGAGAGAGAAAAGAATTTGTGACATAAGTCTATTGATTTCATCATAATTTGTTTTGAAAAGAATGATGAGCTTCCTGTACCTCCAAAAGCTCATCCTGCTAGAGCCTTAGCTACCTGTAAAGTCTTCTTCACTAATGCTTTAATTGATGTTATTTTTGCAGCTGCAACTTGGATTTCTTTTCATACTTTTACAAGACACTGTAAACTAGATGTGGTGTTTGAGTAGCCTTCTTCTGGATATCCATTTGCTTGTGTTTCTGAACACCTGGGAAGTTATACCTGGGACTCAGTGCTAGAGATTGAAGATGAAGATCTTGGTTTATTAGGCCAGTGCTAATATCCAAAGTTGTGTACTCTGAAATCTCATGAGTCTAGCTAGCAAAAGGCATTATGGGAGGATGAGAAGAGCTTGCGCTCAGGGAAGTTTGCATTGTCAAATTGACTTGAAGTCATATAATTTGAAAATAATGAGGTTGAATGATCTAGCACTATTTTTATCAGTTCAAAACTCTTATTTGGTAAGAGTCAGCAATCCTTGTTGGTGCACATCTTGTGAGTGTGCTTATTATAAGTTAATAGAATCTCTATGTATACAGTTAACTTTGAATATATTAAAAGACATCATCTGTTATTGTGTGGTGTTGTGTTGTGTCAATGTCTTACAGCTACAACAGAATTCACAAAACACTTTGTCACATGACTGTCCCATAGGTGGATTTTAAAAAATGCTGGTCCAGTTTTCACAATATGAGAGGAACTCTGCTATTGTTTATACTTTGTCCTGATACTTCCATTTCATTTCCTCACCCATTTGATGATTTATCATTTATGTAAGTTTCTGTAGATTCTGAATAATGTACATAGTAAATCAAAATGTGCAACATCTTCAGGAAGATTTTTTACAAAAAAATTATGACTACACTGTGAAAGAGTTGAGATTTGTAATAAAAGATATTCACTTACTGAAAGTAAGCTGATTGTAATGTAGAATTTCATGATGTTACTTTACGGACAGGTCTAGAATATGTCCTCCATCACCTTTACTGTGCTGCAAAAAAAAAATTTATGGAAAGCTTTTCATTTTATCTATGCTGCCTTCACCTTTTTATATCGTTGAGACATGTGCTTTGTCTCATCCTCTTGGCAAAGACTTCTTGAAAATATAATATAGACAATTGATAGTGCATCTCAAAGGCGTCCACGGTGGTGCAGCCGTTAGCGTTGCTGCCTCACAGCAAGAGGTTCTCTGGTTCGATCCTCGGCTAGGGTGCCTTCTCTGTGGAGTCTACATGTCCTCCCTGTGGTTGCGTGGGTTTCCTCCGGGTGCTCCGGTTTCCTCCCACATCCCAAAGACATGCTGTAGGTGAATTGGACACACTAAATTGACCCTAGGTGTGAGTGCGTGCATGTGTGTGCCTTCTGTGGAAGGTTGGGCGCCGGGCTGGCAACTCGACACCGTAAAAACTCCACTGCCAATCATGAGCAGACAGGTGATCTGCTGTGGCGACCCCTAACCGGGAAAAGCCGAAAGAAGAAGAAGATGTGGAGTTTTATTGTATTGACTGTTTTTTTTATAAACTGCATACATTTTTGAGTCAAAATTTTTGTTATGCTGTGTGCAAGTGTTTGGAGATTGTGCAAATGAATATGACTGTATTGTGGCATAAACAATTACCAAGACTAAACATTTTCTCAGAAGTAATACAAAGAATATTTCCAACCAAGCTATTAGTTCATTTGGTTTAACATTGTAAATGTTTGTGTAAAAGAATTTATTGTGGGCAGTATTTGTGGCCAAAGCATATTTCTTTCGGCATTCCACCATCCTTTAATCTACATCTTGTTTTCTTTTGATGTTGGGCAAAATTAAAATTTATTTCATTTTATCTGTTTTATATGGAAACTGCACTATCACTGTATAATACATACATATACATATATATATATATATATATATATATATATATATGTATATATATATATATGTATACACACACATACACACACACACAATCTGTATGTGTGTGTGTGTATGTATATATATATATATATATATATATATATATATATATATATATATAAATGACATATTTATATATAAACATACACACATATATGTATACATATACATGCGTGTGTGTCTGTGCTCGTGTATATCTGTGTGTAAATACACTTGCTTCTTTTCTTTTTTCTAAGCTAAGGCTACCAGAATATTTTTTCTGTAATCTCATTTTAAGCAGAGAGAATTTTATCTAGTGTATATTAAGTATTTTATGGAACTTTTAAGCAGCCTACAGTCCAGGTTGCTCTGTTTTGAAGTCCGATACATGATATTAGAGCATGTGCATTGTGTATTATGACCCATAAATAAACGTCCAGTGTCACTGAAAATACATAGATGGTTTTATTGGTTAACTTCTAAAATTTTAAAGCAGTAAGATTATTGTGTGGAGGCAGTGATTGCAGTCATAGCCCGTTTAATGTCTACTAATATAATATTTTTGAAGTTTGCATTTACTACTACTGTTAACACTTATTTTCCTTTTGGATTTCTTTTTTAAGGGATGAAGCTGAAATGGAGTACCTAAAAATAGCTCAGGACTTAGAAATGTATGGTGTTAGCTACTTTGCCATAAAGGTAAGTTTTTAGCCATCATTTATTTGTTGTATTTTGTTAACAAGGTTAATTCCATTGAACTTAGGATTCATTTACATGCAATATCTGGGCCGAAAAGCCCTACAGTACAAACAAGAGGTCATTCTTTTAAGTCCCAGTCTTCAGCCAATCCAGACAGCATGCCTGGCATTTGTGAGAAAGCCAGAGTACTGCTAGAAAACAAATTATACAAAGGGAGAACTTACAGACTCTGTACAGATTGTATCTGTAGGTGAGAATTGAACCCCAGACTCTAGACATGACATGGACCACCTTTAATCACTGTGCTGACTTACTGATTATTCTCTGCTACTTGAAACTGAGTGTATGGTTTGACTGTAAAACAGAAATGTATGGTCTATAAAAGGCTGCTTTGACTGTTTTTTAGCACCGTCAGTGGTTTAGGATATGGCAGAGGTTTCTTTTGTTGTCTGTGACATCAGAAGGCTTTGGGTTCTGTTCCTGCATCAGGTTAGAGTCATGTTCCAGTACTTATGCCGCATTCCAGCACTTTAGGAGGAAGACAAGAGATGCTGACCTCTCATGAGATGTTAAACTAAGATCCTGTCTACCTGAGTTTGTTGGTAGCTTGGACAGATGTTGAAGACCCCAAAACACTAACCAAAAAAGTACAGGTACTTTTATTTAAAGCATCAGAGATTAAAGTTTCCAGCGTTGTATTAGTAAGTTATTATCACAACTAACATATTACAATGTGTGAAATAAAATTGATGTGCATACTGCTATTTCATTATTGACAGTGATGTTTTACATTTCCCAAACAAATTACCATTGAACAAACCAAAAATAGTTTGCCACTCATACTGTGTTGAGCTTCCCTCATTGTAATCCATACAAAATATATGTTTTGTTAGACTCTGAAAGTGTACCTCATTTTTCTTTTAAGATCGTCATACTCTACTATTTTCAGAAAGCCTTTAATTTTTCTGTATCTCAAAAAAAATATCATTCAATGTTTTCCACCTCTTGCATCATGTTACTAAACCATGGCATTAAAACATTCTGGAAGTCTACATTCATTTCCTTTTGCCACTTTTTGTAATTTAGAAAAAAGTCATGTAATCATCTACACCTTTCAAGACTTTTCTGTGGTCCTTCCCTACTCAGTTTATTACCAAGGCACAATATTCTGCCTTTATCCCATGCATAAACTACCTGCATCTTCTTCATTTCCTTAGTTTTGAAAATAGAACGGACTTGTGCCTCGTGATCAGTACTGCTTGATGCCTGATGCTTTTCATGTGCAATTAAATAGTGACTGAAAAAAAAATCACTTAATAGAAGTAGAAGTAAATGAGTTGATGCTGTTTTGAGAGTAAAACTGTTGTTGAACATTTGGTGATGGCAGAGATAAATTGTGATATAGAACTTGAATAATTTAGGGAAATACTAGCTCGAGAGACAAAACTGAGTTGCTGTGATGCTCAGCATTTGTCACCCATAGAAACTAAAATGTTTTAACTGAATGTTAATAAGGTGGCAAGTGTGGAGTCCATGACAACTGGATCATGGAATTTGACAGAATTATTCAGTGTGTATATGAAAAGTGGGAGTTGCTGTTTTGAGATTGCAACATACTTGCACAACCAGAAGGCGCTAGTGGAATTAATTACGTAACAAATGGTGGAGATATAAGAAAAAGCAACAGTGACAGCTAAATTATATCACCAAAACTTAATTTAAGGTTGTATGCAACTTTGGAGGATGAAAAATGATTTGATGGACTGTGCTAAAATAAGAATTATGAAACAGACTCACCGGGCCATTTGTAATTGCTTAACTTGGAGGTTAGGTATAGAAGGCCCTGGCCAGTGCTGACAGGGTTTTTGACTTGTTACAAGAGGGAACAAATGATGTCTTCATATTAATCATTGTGCCAGTAGCCTTAACTATATGGGTTATATCCTGCCAAGCATGCAACAGCTGACCAGCTTTTAAAGTTTCAGGGCACCTTCGATGCACCTAAACTGTCAGCTCGAGCACAGCTGTCTGAAAGACAAGTTTGGGCATGAAGCCCATTACAGCTTTACTGCCACAGAAGAGTGCTTTCCTCTGAAGCATTAGAGGATGACAGTCGGCTTCTGCTTTCCTTTACTGGGTAGATAAGATGTTCTTAGTGTTTCACTGTTGCAGTCATCACATTTGGTTTATCCCTGCCAGGGTAGCTGCCGGCCGGAATACCAGAGGCTTAGTATTTCTGCGTCGGTTGCTGTTGCTTCAGGACTGATGTCAGGTCGTCAGTAATATAAAGTAAGGCAGCCGATTACATTACATCAGTCTTTACCGAGGAGCCCGAAGCAGAAGCAGTTCACATGAGTGATGTTGGCTGCTACCTGAGTTTCATCTTCCAAATTGAAGCTGTAGTCTTCTAAAGCTAAGTACCCCATTGGGAATCCTTTTTTCTTGCTCTAACTGATGTCAGAAAAAGTTAAAAATTGTGTCACCTGTGGAAAGCAAATACCACACCGAGACTTTCATTCGTACTGCGTCACTTGCTTAGGACTAGACCACGACGTCCCTCGCTGTCGCTTTTGTGCTTTAACGCCAGAACTTTACGTCATTAGGCCCTTATTGTAGCTAGGTATTTTTGCTTACAGTCCTCGAATTCCGTTATGGCTTTGGTAAGCCATCCGACAGCATATCTTCTGAAAAAACGTAAGGATAAAGACAGAGACAGACTACACAGGTCCAAAGCTACCGGTGATGCTGCCATTAAACTACTACTAGTCAGTTCTCCGATCCTCAGTGAGGTGCTTTTGCAGCCCCTGATGCCCGCTTCTGTGGATTCACAGGCCACTACCAAGACCCTTTCGGAGTCCGGTATGCCGCAAAACTCTACTTCGACTAAGGATCATGCTGTTGTCTCTACCTTGGATGGTTCCAGAGCCGCTGAACAGGCACCGACTTCTGAGGAAGTACTTCGCACTACCGATTCTCAACACCGACTTCCTTCACATTTACTGTTCTTTTGAAAACTACAGAGTTTCTCAGGCCTAGGGTACGAACCACACCCAAAAAATGACGACCCATTCTCAGGCATCTGCTCCCTTGCCTCAGTCTCAAATACTTAAAATGGCGGAAGACCTTATTATGCTGATCAGGGAAAGCCAAGCTATCACTTCCAAAAGAAAAAGAGGTCTGTCCCCAGTAGTTTTATCTGAACAGGAGTCTGAAAACTCTGATGCATCTGAATATGAAGACATGCAATCCCTCTCTGCTTATAAGGATTTTGATGCAGAGAAATCCATTCCTTCAGCCTCTCCACCCGAGGACTTTTCCTTTGGAGAAACCCTTCATACCTTAAGGGAGCATTTCCAATGGGGAATGTCAGGACTACCCGCAGTCTATAAAAAGACTCGGAGAATTCTTAGATCTTCCACAGCACAGACCCCTGGCCATTACCGCAGTCCTGGATGTTGTGGACTATGTTTTCAGGGAATCTAGTTTGACTCCTGACACCTTCCCTTCTGCTCCCAGAAAACCTGACAGGATTTACAGAGTCCCCAACTCACACAAATTTCTTTTCAAAAATCGTACTGCTGACCCTGAGGTAATTTCTCAAGGGCCTAAAGGAATTAAAGCAACTTCTGCTAAGAATCCCACCCCCTCAGATAGGGATTCCCGAGCACTAGACAGATGGGGTAAAAAAGTATACACCACTGCTACTCTTGTTATCAGAGCACTAAATTGTCAGTTCCATATGCTAAAATTTCAGCAACATACCATGCAACTCCTCAAACAGAAAGTGTCTTCTTTTCCTGCTTATGCTGAAAATAGAGTTACAAGAGTTAATGCATTTTGCAAGCCAAATAATTAAGCACACCTTACACTGTGGTTTTGATGCCCTAGAAGCTTTTTGCAGGGCAGCAGTCATCAGTTATGTTCTTAGAAGGCATGCTTGGCTTAAGGAATAGCCCTTGCCAGATAATGTCAAATCATGCACCCTTGCACAAAGACAACTTATTTGGCACCAACGCAGAGGAGGTCTTAAAAAGATGGAAGAAAAAGCTAAATCTATGCAGACAGTTAAGGTTTTCCTACAAGTCCAGCCACCCAGGTTCAGCAGGCATTGTCCCCTCCAAGCACTGGTCCTTTCCTGCCCCCACCAGGTCAGTTCAGCCCAGACCCCTGGGAAGCAATCCCCCCCCCCCCCCCCAGACAGCAGCCACAGGGAATGCAGAGATCAAAGCAATGGAATTCCTCCACTGCAAAACCAGATAGTTCAATACCACTCCCCTTCTAAGAGGCCTAGGCAAGACATTGATTATGAATCTTCTGAACAGGATTCTATTTCTTCTGGTTCTTCTAATGAACAGGAATTGTCTATACTTACTTATGAGGATTCTGATTCAGAAGATTCCATTCCTTCTGCTTCTCCCCCTAAGAATTTTTCTTTTGGGGAAACTTTACATACCTTAAGGAACATTTCTACTGGGAAAATCAGGATTTCTCTGAATCTAAAAAGAGACTTGGGGATTTTCTTCTTCTTCCTCAGCATAGGCCTTTGGCTGTACCTCCTGTTCTAGACATTGTTGATGATGTTTTTTCAGAATCTAGTATGGCTCCTGATTCTCTGCCTCCGGCTCCTTGTAAGCCAGACAGATACTACAGGGTTCCTGACTCCCACAAATTCCTTTTCAAAAATCCTGTTGCAGACCCTGAAACCATTTTTCTGGGTCTTAAGGGCATTAAGGCTTCTACTGCTAAAAACCCTACCCTTCTGATAGAGATTCCAGGACGCTGCTAAAATATCAGCAGCATGTCATGGGACTGCTTAAACAAAAAATGATGTTTATTTCTGACTGTATGGAAAAGAAAGACTTACAGGATTTATTGCATTCAGCTGAACAAGTTGGAAAACATACTTTGCAATGTGGTTTTGATTCTTTGGAGGCCTCTTGCAGGGCTGCTGTAACTGGGTCTGTGCTAAGAAGCCATGCTTGGCTCAAAGAGCAAAATCTGTCTGATCATGTTAAAGGAAAATTGTTGGATGCTCCTTTACAACAGGACCGTCTCTTTGGTAATAAGGCTGAAGAAGTTTTAAAAAAGATGGAAAGATAAAGCTAAATCTATGCAAACTGTGAACGATTTCTTACAAGTGCAACCTCCAAGATTTAGTAGGCACTGGCCTGCTAAGAACTGGTCCTTTCCAGTTTCTTCGAGAGCCACTCAAGTCAACCCAGACATTCCAAAGGCTCCAGGTTTCAGTCACAAAGGACTTTCAGAACAAAACAATGGGGTGCCTCCTCTTCCAAATCTGGAAACAACAAGACACCTCCTTATAGTAAGCAGTCTCAGTGACTTCCCTTTACACTTACCAAGCACTTACCTTTTAGCCGCCCCTTTGGGGGGAAAAACTGGCTCTTCATGCAAGAAACTGGCAACTTATAACCCAGGACAAATGGGTTTTAAATATAGTATCCCAGGGATACAGATTCCATTTCCACACATTGCCAATTCCAAACGGATGGCCAGACCTGCCCCCAAATCAGTGGGCAGAGGCCCAGAAACAAGTACTTTCCCTCATGAGCATGGGGGCTATTCAACCAGTACCAGAAGAGGAAAAGGGACAAGGTTTCTGTTCAAGACTTTGCCTGGTACCCAGAAAAGACAAATCATGGCGTCCAATTCTGGACTTATCTACTCTAAACACCTTTCTGGACATACCAAAATTCAAGATGCTGACTCTTCACCAGTTACTTTCTGTGCTAGGCAAAGATGCCTGGTTGGCAACTCTAGATTTAAAAGAGGCTTACCTGCATATCCCAATCAGGGAATCTTGCAGAAGACACCTCTGCTTCAAAGCAGGCTACTTGCATTACCAGTTCTCTGCACTGTCCTTTGGCTTATCTACTGCACCCAGGGTCTTTACAAAGTGCCTGGCTCCAGTAACTGTATTTTGCAGACAAAGAAATATTCAAATATATCCATACCTGGACGATTGTCTAATTTAGGCAGAAAACAGGGACACTTCAAAGTCATCTGGCATTTGTAAAATTGGTTCTAACTTGTCTAGGGTACACTATAAACGAAAGGAAATCACAACTGGTACCCTCTCAAAAAATTACATTCCTGGGTGCAAGCTTGAATACAACTACCCAGATGGCTTTCCTTATGCCAGAGAAGCAAAATCATTTGCTGACTTCCTTCAAACAGGTGACCACAAAAACCCTGCTTTCTGCAAGGCAAATACTGCAAGCCTTGGGGTTTATGGCCTCCTGCATTCTTCTAATTCCATATGGAAGACTGCATGTGAAGAAACTTCAGTGGTACTTAAAACGTCTATGGAGTCAGCATTGTCACAGCCTGGAAACAATGATTCCTATCATACCTTGCCTACAACTAGAGTTCCTATGGTGGGCAGAGGCTTGCCACCAAAACAAGGGACGGTCATTCACACCACCCCCTGCTGCCCACACCCTAACTACAGACTCATCAGACTATGCTTGGGGGGCACATGTGGCAGGGAAGTGCATTCAGGGCAAATGGAGCCCAAATCAAATGCACCTTCATATCAATCAAAAAGAAATGCTAGCTGTACAGAATGCACTGACAGCCTTCAAGGACTACCTTCATCCAGGACAATTAATGATAGACAGACACCACGGTTATGTGGTACATAAACAAGTAGGGGGTTACACACTCCTACCCCCTTTGCAGACTAGCCATGGCATTGTGGAACATGGCCTTGACCTATCAAGTACAACTACAAGCTCAATTCCTGCCAAGAAAGTTGAATACACTGGCAGACGAACTAAGCAGAAATCTCATGGACCCACATGAATGGAAACTGGAACAAAGGATTTTCAACGTTTTGGCACGCAAATGAAGGAGCCCAGACATAGATCTTTTTGCCTCACCCCAGAACTATCAGTTGGACAAATTTTGCACAAGAACACATCACAAAAGAGCCTGGAAAGTGGATGCTGTATCCTTCAGCTGGAAAAACCTATCAGTCTATGCATCCCCCCCCCCTCTGCTCTTCAAAGTTATACAAAAGTCAAGCAGGACAAACCAAAAATGATTTTGCTTGCTCCAGACTGGCCTCGCCAGCACTGGTACCAGTCCTGCGCAATGTGTCACACCTTCCACCGTGGCACCAGCCTCAGACACCTTACTTACTGTCTCAGCAGTACAACCAAATTCTGCACACTCAGCTCCAAACTTTTAATCTTGCAGCATGGCTAATAACCTAAATTCACCCTTAACACCCCTCAGCAAACCTGCGATGGATGTCATTTTGGAGACAAGAAGGCCTAGTACTATAAAATCTTATGCTGACAAATGGAAAAGATTCTGTGCCTGGAATCAATCTGAGGGCATAAGCACAGCAGTGCCCAACATTCCCCAGATTTTAAAATACTTAACTGAGATGCTTCACAAGGGCCTGACCTTTTCTTCATAAAAATCCATGCCTCTGCCATTTCAGCTCATTACAACACAGAACCTCCCCTCTTCTCTCATCCTCTGCTAAAGCAGTACCTCAGAGGGGCCAAAAACTTAAGACCACCCAGGAAAGCTCCAACCCCTGCCTGGGACCTCAGTTTTGTATTGGAAAAGCTCACTCTCCCTCCTTTCGAGCCAGCTGCTACTGCAGACTTAAAATTTCTCTCCTGGAAAACAGCTTTCCTTTTAGCAGTCACTTCAGCTAGAAGGATTTCCGAATTACAGGCTCTTATGGCAGTGGAGCCTTTCATCATTTTTCATGCAGACAGGGTATATCAGGACCAATCCATCCTTCATGCCTAAGGTGGTATCCAGTGGGGTTCTTAATCAGACCATTTATTTGCCAACTTTCTTTCCCAATCCACAGAACAAGGGGGAATGGATTCTGCATTCATTGGATGTACACAGACAACTTAGATTTTACTTAAACAGGACAAAATCTCAAAGAAAATCTGAACAACTGCTGGTGGCATTTGCTGCAGGGGCAGAGAGAAAGGCTATTTCAAAGCAGACCAATTCCAAATGGATAAGCTATTGTATTAGTTTCTGCTATATGCACCATGGAAAAACTATCCCCCAGGGGATCAAATCCCATTCCAGCAGGGCTACATCTACTTCTACAGCTTTCCTAAGAGGTGTTTCTACCAGGGACCTTCTAGAAGCTGCTACCTGGAGCTCAGTTCATACGTTCACCAAACATTATTATTTACCACTTTTCTCTAAATCCAGAACTGGCTTTGCCTCTGCTGTCCTGCAGGGCCTTATAGCTGGTCCTAATGCTGTATAATTCCCTCCACCCAACCATAGCTTTGGGAATTTACCCAAATGTAATGACTGCAACAGAGTAACACGAAGAACATAGTACAGTTGTGTACACTTACCATAAATGTAGATGTTCGACTGTATTCACTGTTGCAGTCCTGGTTACCCTCCCTCCAGCCCCCTACTTTTCTCTGGCTATTCCTCCACTTTCTTTCACTATGCTTAAAAGCCCTTTTGGTGCGTTTGCTTTTGGGATTGCAGGTATATTTTTTGTGTTTTTAATTTTATTTGCTCCCCATTTGGGGGGCACCTGACATCTGGGGCAAGAAAAACTGATGTAATGGCGTCGGTTGCATGTTTTATACCCCTGACGACCTGACGTCATGGAAGAAGGGACAGCAACCGACGCAGGACCCAAGACTTTGTTAATCAGGCCGACTGAGGGCAACCTGCCAGCAGACTACCCAAATGTAATGAATGCAACAGTGAATACACTCTAATATCTACATTTATGGTAAATGTACACAACTGTACTTTCCCAGAAAAGACTATTCCTGACATCCTATCCTGGACTGGTCTATCCTAAACACATTTTTGGTAATCCTAAAATTCAAGATGCCAACTCTTCATCATCTGCTTCCCATGCTAGGCAAAGATGCATGGTTGGCAATACTAGATTTAAAGGAAGCCTACCTGCACATCCCAATAAGGGAATCTTGTAGAAGAAACCTACTCTTCAGAGCAGGCTACATGCACTATCAGTTCTCTGCACTGACCCTTGGCTTATCTACTGTGCCCAGGGTATTCACAAAGTGCCTGGCTCCGGTCATTGCATTTTGCAGGCAAATAAATACTCAAATACACCCATACCTGGACGGTTGTCTAATTCAGGCAGAAAGCCAGGACATACTATTAAATCATCTGGCATTTGTAAAGAAATTGCTAACATCTCTGGGGTACACCATAAACGAAAAGAAATCACATCTTGTACCCTGCCAACAAATTGTATTCCTGGGAGCAAGCTTGAATACAACTTCCCTGATGGCCTACCTCACGCCAGAGAAACAAGTTCATTTGACAGTCTACTTCAAACTAGTGGCCACAAAGACCCAGCTATCTGCAAGGAAGATACTGCAAGCCCTGGGATTCATGGCCTCTTGCATTCTACTAATTCCATATGCAAGACTGCATATGAAGAAACTACAATGGTATCTAAAAAGCCTATGGTGTCAACATTCTCAGGATTTAGAATCAATGATTCCTATCATACCTTGTCTACAGATAGAGTTGCTTTGGTGAGCAGAGGCCTGCCACCAAAACAAGGGACTGCCATTCACTCTATACCCCCTGCCGCTCAAACCCTAACAGACACATCAGACTATGCATGGGGGCAGAATAGGCAGGGCAATGCATTCAGGTCAAATGGAACACAAATCAAATGCACCTGCATATCAATCAAAACGAAATGTTAGCTGTACAGAATGCTCTGACAGCCTTCAAGGACCACATTATTCCAGGACAATTATTGGTAAAGATGGACAACACCACTGTTATGTGGTACATAAACAAGCAAGGGGGAACCCACTCATAACCTCTCTGCAGGCTAGCCATGGCTCTGTGGAACACAGCCTTGAGCTACCAAGTGCACCTACAGGCTCAGTTCCTGCCAGGAAAGCTAAATACACTGGCAGGCAACCTAAGCAGAAATCTCATGGACCCATACAAGTGAAAACTGGAACCAAAGATATTCAACATGTTGCGAAACAAATGGGGGAGCCCAGAGATAGACCTGTGTGCCTCCCCCCAGAACTAACATTTGGACAAATAATGTACAAGGACTTCCCCACAAGCAAGCTTGGAAAGTGGATTCCCTGTCCTTCACCTGGAGAAACCTATCAGTTTATGCCTTTCCTCCGTTGCCTCTCCTCTCCAAGGTACTGCTAAAGATCAAACAGGACAAACTAAGGACAATACTGATTGTACCAGACTGGCCATGCCAACACTGATACCCCCTCTTGCACAGTGTGTCACTGCTGGCACCATGCCACCTGCCTCAGACCCCTGCCCTGCTGTCCCAGCAGAAGGGCCAGATTCTTCACCCAAGCTTCAAACCCTGAACCTGGCAGCCTGGCCAATTACCTGATCTCTCCATTACCATCCCTCAGTAAGCAAGTGATGGATGTCATTCTGGAGGCAAGGAGGCCTAGTACTAGAAAATCCTATGCAGAAAAATGGAAAAGATTCTGTTCCTGTAGCCAGACTCCGGGGATGGGCACAGCAGCGCCCAATTTACCCCACAATACTTAAGTGAGATGCTTTACAAGGGCCTTTCCTATTCCTCCATCAAAATTCATGCCTCAGCCATTTCATCTCATTACCCTACAGCGCCACCTCTCTTCTCTCATCCACTGCTGAAGCAATTCCTCATAGGGGCCAAAAACGTAAGACCACCCAGGAGAGCCCCTACTCCAGTCTGGGGCCTTAATTTTGTATTGGAAAAGCTCGCTGTACCTCCCTTTGAGCCAGCTGCAAAAGCAGATTTGAAATTCCTTTCTTGGAAAACAGCCTTCCTTCTAGCCATCACTTCAGCAAGAAGGGTGTCTGAATTACAGGCCTCAGGACAGTGGAGCCTTTCATCATCTTTCATGCTGACAGGGTGTCCCTCAGGACCAGTCCCTCCTTTATGGCCAAGGTGCTATCCAGTGTGGCCTTAATCAGTCCATTAATTTGCCAACCTTCTTTTCTAATCCACAGAACAAAGGGGAATGAATACTGCACTCCTTGCATATGTACAGACAAGTTAGATTTTACTTAAGACTAAGACTCTCAGGAAATCTGAACAGCTTCTGGTTGCATTTGCTGCAGGGGCAGAGGGGAAGGCCATTTCAAAAGAAAACATTTCTAAGTGGATAGGCCATTGCATTAATTTCTGCTTTAAGCGCCATGGAAAACCTACCCCTAGGGGATAAGACCACATTCAACCAGGGCTGCATCTGCCGCTACAGCCTTTCTCAGAGGTTTCCTTACCAGGGACATCCTAGAAGCTGCTATCTGGAGTTCTGTACATACCTTCACCAAGCATTACCACTTGCCAATTTTTTCTAAATCCAGCGCTGGCTTTGCCACTGCAGTCTTGCAGGGCCGTATCGCTAGTCTTAATGCTATTAGTTGTGTACACTTACCATAAATGTAGATGTTCGATTGTATTCACTGTTGCAGTCCTGGTTACCCTCCCTCCAGCCCCTGACTTCTATTGACTATAACTCTGTTCTTGTTTACTATGCTTAAAGCTTTTTGGTGTATTTGCTTTTTTGTTGGGGGTGTAACCTTGTATATAATTGCTTCCCATTATGGGGGCACCTGACATCTGGGGCAAGAAAAACTGATGTAATGGCATCTGCTGCATGCTTTATACCCCTGACTGCCTGATGTCATGGAAGATGAGACCGCAACCGATGCAGGACCCAAGACTTTGATAATCAGGCCGACTGAGGGCTACTGCAAGCAGATAACCCAAATGTGATGACTGCAACAGTGAATACACTCTAACATCTACATTTTTGGTAAGTGTACACAACTGTACTTTTCAGGGCAGGATTTCTGCACTTTCAGTTCTCTGCGCTTCCCTTTGGCTTATTTATGGCTCCCAGAGTTTTCACAAAATGTTTGGCTCCTGCCATTGCCTTTTGCAGACAAAGGAATATCCAGATTTACCCCTACTTAGACGACTGCCTAATTCAGGCAGACAGTCAGGAAAAGCTGCTCAAGCACCTGGCCTTTGTAAAGTCCCTACTGGCCTCCCTAGGTTACACTGTCAGTGAAAAGAAACCCAAACTAGTACCCACCCAAAGGATTATATTCCTGGGTGCAAGCCTGGACAGAGCATCCCAATTGTCTTTCCTTACTCCAGAAAAGCAAACTTAACTGACGGACTACTTCTCGCAACTAGCCACCAAACCACAGTTATCTGCAAGAAAAATCCTGCAAGCTCTGGAGTTTGTGGCATCTTACATTCTACTCATTCCATATGCCAGACTGCATATGAGGAAACTTCAGTGGTACCTAAAAAGCCTTTGGTGTCAACACTCCCAAAACCTGGAAACTCTTATACCAGTGATACCTTGCCTAAGGAAAGATTTTCTTTGGTGGGGAGCAGCTTGCTCCCACAACAAGGGACTACCTTTCTCACCCCCCCGCTGCTCAGACCCTTACCACATCCACCTCAGACTATGCCTGGGGTGCACATCTTGACGGCAGGTGCATACAGGGCCAGTGGAGCCCACAGCAAATCCATCTGTACATCAACCAAAAAGAGATGTTAGCTGTCCAGCACGCATTGACAGCTTTCAGGCCCCTTCTCCCCCCAGGGGCTCTCCTGATCAGAACAGACAACACCACAGTGATGTGGTATATCAACAAGCAGGGAGGTACTCACTCCTACCCTCTATGCAGGCTGGCCATGACCCTTTGGCACAGAGCCTCTGCCATGCATCTCCACCTGTTAGCATAATTCCTGCCAGGCTCTCTAAATTCTCTGGCAGACTACTTAAGCAGAAAACTTCTAGACCCAAATGAGTGGCAGCTAGACCAAGGAACCTTTACCCTAATAACTCAGAAATGGGGCACCCTGAAAGTCGACTTCTTTGCTTCCCACACCAACAATCAGCTCAGCAAGTTCTGCACCAGGGAGTCTCACTGCAGGGTCTGGAAAGTGGATGCTCTATCCTTTCCCTGGGTCAACCTCTCAGTCTATGCATTTCCCCCTCTACCTCTCATCACCAGGGTACTGCTCAAAATAAGGGAGGAAACACCAAGGACAATTCTGATTGCTCAAGAATGGCCTCGCCAGCACTGGTACCCACTGCTGCGCAGCCTATCCCCACAGCCACCATGGCATCTCCCTCAGACCCCTACCCTCCTGACCCAGAGGGAAAGATAATTTTTGCATCGCCATTTTCAGACCCTCAGTTTGGTAGCCTGGCTTATTCCCTGACCACTAATCAATCTGCCAATCTCAGTAAATGGATTCTACATGTTATAAGTGAGGCTCAATGCCCTAGGACTAGAAAGTCTTATGCTGACAAATGGAAAAGGTTCTGTACTTGGATTCACACTAAGGGAGCTGATATACAGCACAGCCCTCCCTACCTCTCTTCCTGGATTACCTAGCTGACCTGCTACACAGTGGTCTCTCCTTTTCCTCTATTAAAAATTCATGCCTTTGCTATCTCTGCTCATTTCAACACTGAGCACCCACTTTTCTCACATCCATTGATCAAACAGTTCCTAAGAGGGGCTAGCAATTTGAAGCCACCCAGACGAGCACCTACCCCAGCATGGGACCAAAACTTTGTGTTGCTCACCCTGCCCCCCTTTGAACCAGCATCTTTAGCAGAGTTAAAGTTACTCTCCTGGAAGACTGCCTTTCTTCTGGCCATCACTTCAGCCAGAAGAGTCTCTGAGCTACAAACACTCATGGCTATAGAGCCCTTCATCATCTTCCACGCTGACAGAGTATCCCTCAGGACTAACCCATCGTTCATGTCCAAAGTGGTGTCCAGTGTGGCTCTCAACCAATCCATTCATTTGCCCACCTTTTTCTCTAATGCACAAAACAAGGGGAAAGGATCCTGCACTCTCTAGATGTGCACAGATAGCTCATATTCTATCTAGACAGGACTAAATCATTCAGAAAGTGTGCTCAATTTACAGGTCAGCTTGCTGCAGGGGCAGAGGGCAAAGCCATCTCCACACAAACCATTGCCAAGTGGCTAGCACACTCCATCCATTTCTGTTGCAAGCAACACTGGAAACCTCCCCCTAAGGGGGTCAGGGCCCACTCTACAAGAGCAGCCTCCTCCTCTGCAGCTTTCCTCAGAGGAGTCCCCACCAGGTACATCCTGGAGGCTGCTACATCGACATTTGTTCATACCTTCACCAAGCATTACCACCTGCCTATCTTCTCCAGTCTTGCAGGGCATCCTAGCCAGCCCCTAGTCTCTTTGACTGCCTCAACCCTTTTACTCAGCTTTGGGAATCAACCCAAATGTGATGACTGCAACAGTGAAACACGAAGAACATAGTACAGTTGTGTACACTTACCATAAATGTAGATGTTCAAGTGTATTCACTGTTGCAGTCCTGGTTTCCCTCCCTCCATCCCCCTCTTCTTCTCTCTGTCTCCTTACAAGGAGCTTTTTGGTATTTGCTTTCTACTGGTGGCGTTGTTCCACCATATCCTGGATCCCACTTGAGGGCTCCTGACAGTTGGGGCAGGAAAAACTGATGCAATGGCGTTGGCTGCCTTACTTTATACTACTGACAACCTGATGTCAGTCCTGAAGTGGTAGCAAACGACGCAGAAATACTAAGCCCCTGGTATTCGGGCCGACCGAGGTCTACTCTGGCAGGGATAACCCAAATGGGATGACTGCAACAATGAATACACTCGAACATCTACATTTATGGTAAGTGTACACAACTGTACTTTCCCTTTTGGCAAAGAAACTTCTATTTTCTTAAATTTACTGTAGTTTTATTACTTTAATCTTCAGGAAAGTTATTTTAAAAGTAGGTGTGTTATGTTTTAATATACTGTCTTGAAACTGTAACATTCTTTTAAACGGACCACTCATTGCAGGTACAATGGTTTGTTCTTCTTCCAGCCACAGAACGAAAAAAGTTAAACAGCCTTTGCCACCACAGCAGGCTAGCAGTTTGCCACAGCTGCAGGTGGATGACTCTGCTGTGGCCATTTGTTGTACCTCAGCACAGCATTTACAACCAGTGTGTATCGGGGTTAGGCATGTCCTCTGTGGCTGTTGGAGTTCCCTCAGTGGGCAAGGGAGAGTGACTTTTTTCAGTCCTGGGAGAGGGAAGAAGGAAGGATTCCTTTTTTTTGTCTGAATGCTGTGCCCATCCCTGGGGAAGCAGCGTCTGCCATTAGTAACTCGGTTGGCCTCATTTTTCTTCTGAAAAAGAAACAGAAAACCAAGCATGTATATACTCTACCTAAGATTTTATTGCCTAGGAGTAGTTACTGGAACTTGCACAGGGTTCAGTTGAGGCCATTGATTCTGCTGGTAAAGTAATTTTTGGTAAAAAACACACTGTCAGCAGTCAGGAAATCTCAAAAAGATTTTCTTGTGTAGTCGACCACAAATAGCAGCAACAAAAGACTTCAGCAATAAAATCCACTTTAATAGGAAAACTGGAAAACCATCGGACTGAGTGCTTTCATCCCCTGACCGTGAATTTCATCACAGTGGGAAATCAAGGCAGACAAGTTTCTGGCAATTACCACGCTGTTTCAATGCTTCGTCTCTTACATGTGAGGGGTATAAAACAACTGCACAAAACCAGCCATCCTCAGGTTCAAATGAAATTAGTTGATTCTGATGAAATCCGTGGTCAGGGGATGAAAGTACTCAATCCGATGGTTTTCAATTTTACTATTAAAGTGGATTTTATTGCTGAATTCTTTGGTTGTTGCTATTTGTGGTCGACTACACAAGAAAACCTTTTTGAGATTTCCTGACTGCTGACAGTGTGTGTTTTGTACTAGTGGTTTTGATCAACACTGGTCGCTTCATTTTGTACATTTATTTAGTAGTTTTTGGTATAAAAGAAAGAGATTCAGGATTCTGAGTCTGAACAGGAAGATGCAGGGACAGATTCAGGATTTTGTCCTTAGATTTCTGATTCAGTCTAAGAGGAGAGCTTGGTTTCTGGTTCTCCCTGTAGGGGTTTTTCTTTTTCTGCGACTATATATAGAATGTCCCAGTGTTTTCAGTGGGAGAGCACTTGAGGTTTCACACTCCCTCAGAAAATACAATGAGTTGTTACAAAAGGCTTTTCCAGACCCTACACCCGTTCCTCCTGTCCTGTCTGCTCTAGAGGATGTATGTCTTCCTACAGTTTTCCTAACAGGCAGCCAGCTTTCCCTAAAAATGCAAATAGGATGTATAAAGTTCATCAGTCTTTTAAATATGTATACTCTCTTCCCAAACCTGACCTATCAGCTGTGGTGTTAGTTTACTCCACTGCTGCTAAGCACTTAGTTAATCCCAATACTCCTCTTTCTAATAAGGATGAAAAAATCGATAGGTATGGGGAAAAAGTGTATTCTGCAACTTTGATTTTCAGAATTTTAAATTATCAGGCTAGTAAGTTAGTTTATTCTGACAAATTGTGAAAGTATGAGAAATGTTTTAACTACAGTTTTTTTGTGAAAAAAAAATCTGCTTTAAATAACTTAGTTTCTTCTATTGCGCGGGTTGCTGCTCATTGCTTGCAGAGTGTGTGCGTGACTGTTTTGGTACTTCTTTCAGGTCTATGGCCACTGGTACTGTTTTAAGAAGGTTTACTTCACTTCATTCTCAGAACCTCCCAGATGATGTAAAAAAGAGATTTTAAAATCTTCTTTGGATAGAGATTTAGTGTTTGCCCTCTCTGCTGCAGAGGTGATCAAAAAGTGAGATGAATAGGGTAAGCTGATCCTTTTCCAATTGTCTAAGGGAATTTTTTCTCCTTATTCATTTTTTAGCAGAAAACAGAATAGACAGTCTCAACAGAAATCAGGTAAACAGATGTTTAATAAGTGGCAAGGGGATTCCAAAAAGAAGTCTTAGACCCCCCCCCCCCAAAAAAAAACAAAACAAAGACAATCCAACAAATCTGGCTGAATTTCTCTTCCAGAAAGTCCAACTATCCATTTTTGTCTTTGGCAACAGATTGTTTCAGACGGATGGGTTCTGAAAATCATTCATCAGGGTTAGAGATGGCAGTGGGAGAAAATTCCCCTTTTCAGCAGAGGTTATTCCTCATCCTGCATATCAGACTCTATTGTTGACTCCTTTTCTGCATCTTGTGCTGCTCCAAGGAGTGATAAAACCAGTTCCTCCTTCCCAGGTGGGAAAGGGGGAAAATGATTTATTCAAGGATGGTCCCTAGCACTAAACAAGGAAAATGCTTGAGACCAGTTCTGGATCTTTCATTCCAAAACCTTTTTGTGATTGTGCCCATTTGACAATGTCACTCCATAACCTGCTACCTCTTTTTCCTCTTTCAAGTTTCCTGGTAACACTAGATTTAAAAGATGCTTGTCATCACATTTCTATTTAGCCAGACTTCAGGTGTTTCTTAAGGTTTTGTGTGTCTGGATCACATTATCAGATGTTCTTCATGGTTCACTGTTGCAGTCATCACATTTGCGTTATCTGCCTGCAGGTAGCCCTCAGCCAGTCTGAATACCAGAGTCTTCGGATTTCTGCGTCGGATGCTTTCTCTTCTTCCATGACGTCAAGTTGTCAGGGGTATAAAACATGCAGCCGATGCCATTACACCAGTCTTTCTTGCCGTGCAGTGCCCAAAGCAGAAGCAGTTTGCAAGTGCCGGTCGTCCATCTCCTGAAATTTCCGTCTTCGAGTTTCAAACCAGAAGTCTTCATAAAAGTAAGTACCCCATTGGGGATCCTTTTTCTTGCTCTAACCGATGTCAGTAAAAGTTAACAATGGTCTTACCTATGGAAAGCAAATACCTCATAGAGATTTTCATTCGTACTGCATCCCCTGTTTAGGACCAGACCACGACGTCCCTCGCTGTCAGTTTTGTGCCTTGTTCAACACCCAAACTATTCGTCGTTGGGCTATTTTTGCAGCCAATTACCTTTGTATTCGATCTGTGTACTCCAAAATGGCTTTGTTAACCCATCTGACTACCGATCTTCCAAAAAAAGTAAGGATAAAGACAGAGACAGGTGCATAGGTCCAAAACCGCCAACAACGCTTCTGTTAAGCTAGTCGCCAGTCCGCCGGTACTCAGTGAAGCGCTTTCACAGCCTCTGAAAACAGCTACTTCAGATTTGCAGGCCTCTACTGAGACCCATTCTGAGTGCGGTATGCCGCGAGATACTTCTTCGACTATGGAACCTGCGGATGTGTCTACCTTGGATGAGTCTGGAGCCGCTGTGCAAGCACTGGCTTCTGAGGGTGTATTCAGGCCTACAGACATTCATATTAAACTGACGCCATTGTTTTCATCCAGGCCAAAAACTCGCACTACGCCTAGAAAACCGAAGACCAAACCACAGACTCAGGCCCATATGCCTCAAAAACAAATGCTTAGAATGGCTGAAGACCTTATTACCTTAATTAGGGGAAGCCAGCCTTCCCCCTCTAAGAGACCTAGAACTGATTCTCTTTCTGATTCTTCTGATCAGGAATCTGATATTTCTGCTCCTTCTGATTACCAGGATTTGCACTTATCTACTTATGAGGATTCTGATGCAGAGGATTCCATTCCCTCTGCTTCCCCTCCAGAAGATCTTTCTTTCGGTGAAACCTTGCATACTCTTAGGGAGCATTTCCGCTGGAAAAGCCAGGATTACTCTGAGTCCAAAAAGAGACTTGAGAATTCTTACTCCTGCCTCAACACAGGCCTTTAGCTATCCCTCCTGTTCTGGACATTGTAGATGATGCTTTCTTGGAATCTAGTCTTACCCCAGACACTTTACCTGCAGCTCCCAGAAAACCTGAATGGTACTACAGAGTACTTGACTCTCTCACAAGTTCCTCTTCAAGAATCCTTCTGCAGATCCAGAGACCATTTTGCAAGGACTAAAAGGCATTAAGGCTACTGCTGCCAAAAATCCTACCCCTTCTGATCGGCCCTAGGGCCTATACAAGCCTAGCCATAACAATTCCATGGATATTTCTTCCCGCAATATTTACTTCCCTGGACCCCTGTATAGCAGGGCGACTGACTTGATCCTTGGGGTGAATTTACTATCTCCCATCCAGTCGTCAAGGTTCCTTTTGAAGAGCGCCAAGGAGGCGTGTTTTATAACTGTTTTTCTCCCTTTGCCCCATGTATTCCCTGTCTTCCCAATACATGTAGTGGATGGTAGTATCCCTTTATCTGTTACCAAAATTATTTTTCTTATTTTCACAATAGTATGCTCTCCCCTGTTGTTCTTCTTGTATGTCTCTCTCTAATGTGGATATTTTTCTTTTGTGTTTCTTTGTTGTTAAATTATCAACAGCCTGTAAAGTTTTCAGATATACATTCTTATACTCTAAAATGGTTAACAAAAGGTCTGCATTTATCTCTTTGCTGAGTCTCTCAACTTCATTTTTACATTGTTCCATTAATAACTCATTGTTTCTCATCATAGCCTTTAAAATGGCAAGACCATTGTCATTAAGTATATTACTAATAATTTAAAAAAATTCTGTATCCTCACTAGTGTTATTAGGAAACTTATTTAACTTTAAGCCTTTCGGCACAATTTTATGTTCAATACATTTACTAAAATACCAGTT
The DNA here is from genome assembly GCF_019279795.1 of Protopterus annectens. Lineage (NCBI taxonomy): Eukaryota > Metazoa > Chordata > Ceratodontiformes > Protopteridae > Protopterus > Protopterus annectens. The sequence goes on from NC_056733.1 coordinate 529,298,124, forward strand.
ATCCAGCGCCAGTGCTTTATATCTGGATAGCTGAACTTTAAATGTCCTACATTTGTCCTTATAGGTAGCGTTTGTACCTGGTTCCTTTCTTCTTCTCTCGCTATTTTGGCGAAAGATTTCTCCAGCCACTGAATAAAATCCATATTGGCATACGTTTGCAAATGCCTCGCTGTGTGTTCGTCATCTCATCTTTGATTTGTAACCTTAAACGGCCGTGAATTACAGCCGTTATCTCTCGTACTGTTCCCCTGTAGTTGTTCTCTTCTCCTGGGTGTCTTAGACCTCTCATCTCCGGCGTCTGACGTCATCGCTATCTCAACCGTTTGTTTATGGCTGCTCCACGCACAAGGTACATCAGTTCCAGAGTCAGGAAGTGGAATATTTTTCTGCGAATGGGTTTGAATAACCCTGACAAGCTCACCCAATAAAGAGCTATTATTCATTCTGTCGGGGACTCCTCGGTACCAAAAACCAGTGTCGGAAATAAAAGCCAGTAATCCGCACAATAAAAGAAAGAAAACCCCAACTCAGCATTGCTATATATAAAGCAAACAACTTAACTGCAGTCATGCAAAAAGGACAAATGTTAGCAGTGAGAGAACAAGAAAAGCAATTTCATACAAGTCTTACCTTTGTCAATTTAGAGACATCCCATATGCATATCCTCCCTTGTTTGGTTGCAGCTACTAGAAAACCAGAAGAACTGCCATAGCCAAAACATGCTATCCTGTCTGTGTTATCTGTACCTGGAAACTGTGCAGGGCATGTTGCCAAAGTTACTGACGGGTACATTCTGTGTATGTTCCCCTTTAACAAAAGGGCAGTTAGGGGAATGTCTCTCGTGTTCAGACCAAGGTTCATCTAGAGCCTTAGACAGATGGGGTAAGAAGGTATACACTTCTGCTACTTTGGCCATTAGGGCTTAAAAATTGCCAGTTTCATATGTTAAAGTACCAGCAGCATATTATGGGACTACTTAAACAGAAAATTATGTTGATTCCTTACTGTGCCAAACACAAAGAATTGCAAGATTTAATGCATTCTGCAGAACAAGTTGGTAAACATACTTTGCAATGTGGTTTTGATGCTTTAGAAGCATCTTGCAGGGCTGCTGTCACTGGGTGTGTACTTAGAAGGTATGCTTGGCTTAAGGAACAAAACTTGCCAGATCATGTTAAAGCTAAATTATTGGATGCTCCCTTAAACCAAGACCGCTTTTTGGCAACAAAGCAGAAGTCCTCAAAAGGATGGAGGAAAAAGCAAAATCTATGCAAACTGTTAAAGATTTCCTACAAGTACAGCTTGCCAGATTCAGTAGGCATTGGCCTTCAAAGAACTGATCTTTTCCAGTCCCTTCCAGGCCTTCTCAGTCCAAACCCAGGAACAGCAGATCACTTAGACTGCAGTCTCAGGCTCCGCAGAGACCTAAGCAGTGGGGGCTCCCACTTCCAAAGCAGGGAGTAGTAAGCCACCCCCCCTATGGAAAAATGGCACAATGACTTAACCTTAGCCCTGCTCAACTACCTGCTCCCTTAGTAGGAAAGCTCGCCCTGCATGCAAAAAACTGGGAACTCATTACCCAGGACAAATGGGTTTTGAACATAGTTTCCCAAGGATACAGATTCCACTTCCACACACTACCAACCCCAAATGGTTGGCCAGACCTACCCCCAAGTCAATGGGCGGAGGCCCAACAGCAGATTCTGTCTTCTCAGTATCAGGGCTATTCAACCTGTCCCAGCAGAACAAAGGGGACAAGGCTTTATTCAAGACTTTTTCTGGTACCCAGAAAAGACAACTCCTGATGTCCTATCCTGGACCTCTCTATTCTCAACACCTTTCTGATTGTTCTAAAATTCAAAATGCTAACTCTTCAACAGCTTCTTCCTATGTTAGCCAAGGATGCCTGGCTGGCAACCCTAGACTTAAAGGAAGCTTATCTGCACATCCCAATAAAGGAATCTTGCAGGAAATACCTACGCTTCAGGGGAGGCTGCATGCACTGTCAGTTCTCTGCACTTCCCTTTGGCTTATCTACTGCGCCCAGGGTATTCACAAAGTGTCTAGCTCCAGCCATTGCATTTTGCAGGCAGAGAAATATTCACATTTTCCAATACTTAGACGATTGTCTGATTCTTGCAGAAAGCCAGGGCTTGCTATTACAACACCTGGCATTCGTAAAGAAACTTCTAACCTCACTGGGGCACACCATCAACTTAAAGAAATCTCACCTAGTACCCTGCCAACAGATTGTATTCGTGGGAGCAAGCTTGAACACAACTTCCCAGATGGCATTTCTCACTCCAGAGAAACAAGTTTATTTGACAACCTACTTCAAACTATTGGCCACAAAACCCCAGCTATCTGCAAGGAAAATACTGCAAGCCCTGGGGTTCATGGCCTCTTGCATTCTACTAATTCCATATGCAAGACTGCATATGAGGAAACTCCAATGGTATCCAAGAAGCCTATGGTGACAACATTTTCAGGACCTGGAAACCATGATTTCTATCATTCCTTGTATGAAGACAGAGTTCCTTTGGTGGGCATAGGCCTGCTACCACAAGAAGGTACTCCCTTTCACTCTACCCCCTGCCGCCCAAACCCTAACAACAGACACATCAGACTATGCATGGGGGGCTCACAGAGCAGAGCAGTGTATTCAGGGCAAATGGAACCCGAGACAGATGCACCTGCATATCAGTCAAAAAGAAATGTTAGCTATACAGAATGCTCTGACAGCCTTCAAAGACCGTATTCTTCCAAGACAGCTATTGGTAAAGACAGACAACACCACAGTTATGTGGTACATAAACAAGCAGGGGGGAACCCACTCATACCCTCTCTGCAGACTAGCCATGGCTCTGTGGAACACAGCCTTGAGCTACCAAGTACACCTTCAAGCCTAATTCCTGCCAGGCAAACTAAATTCACTGGCAGACAACTTAAGTAGAAATCTCATGGACCTACACGAATGGAAACTAGAACCCAAAATATTCAACCTCTTGAACAAATGGGGGACTCCAGAGGGAGACCTGTTTGCCTCCCCTCAGAACTACCAGTTGAACAAATTCTGCACAAGAACTCCCCACAGTTAAGCTTGGAAAGTTGATGCCCTGTCGTGTACCTGGTAAAGCCTCTCGGTTTATGCCTTTCCCCCTCTGCCTCTCCTCTCGAAGGTTCTACTAAAGATCAAACAGGACAAGCCAAGGACAATACTGATTTCACCAGACTGGCCACGCCAGCACTGGTACCCCCTCTTGCGCGGTATGACACTGCTGCAACCATGGCACCTGCCTCAGACCCCTTTCCTGCTGTCCCAGCAGGCGGGCCAGATTCTGCACCCTCAGCTTCAAACCATGGACCTTGCAGCCTGGCTAATTCCTTGGGCTCTCCTCTAGCATCCCCTCAGTAAGCAGGTGCTGGATGTCATTCTGGAGGCAAGGAGGCCTAGTACTAGAAAATCCTGTGCTGAGAAGTGGAAAAGATACTGTTCCTGCCAGGCTCAGGGGATGGGCACAATGGTGCCCAGCTTACCTCATATTCTACAGTACTTAACAGAAATGCTCCGCAAGGGCCTATCCTTCTTGTAAATTAACATGCATGCCTCTGCCATTTCAGCACATTGTAATACTGAGCCAGCCCTCTTCTCTAAACCCTTGTTAAAACAATTCCTTAGAAGGGCCAAAAATTTAAGACCCCCCCCCCAAGAGAGCTCCCACTCCAGTCTGGGACCTTAACTTTGTATTTTGCAACAGCAGAGTTGAAATTCCTTTCTTGGAAAACAGTCTTCCTTCTAGCCATCACTTCAGCAAGAAGAGTGGCTGAACTGCAGGCCCTCATGGCAGTGGAACCCTTCATTATCTTCCATGCGGACAGGGTTTCCCTCAGGACTAATCCTTCCTTTATGCCCAAAGTGATGTCTAGTGTGGTCCTAATTCAGTCCATTCATTTGCCTACCTTTTTACCTAATCCACAAAACAAAGGGGAACGAATACTGCACACTCTGGACATGCACAGACAACTTAGATTTTATTTGGACAGGACTAAGCCTCTCAGAAAATCTGAACAGCTGCTAGTTGGCTTTGCTGCAGGGGCAGAGGGGAAGGCCATTTCAAAGCAAACCATTTCCAAATGGATAGCCCATTGCATTCATTTTTGCTACAAGCACCATGGAAAACTTACCTCACAGGGGATAAGATCACATTCCACCAGGGCTGCATCTACCTCTGCGGCTTTTCTCAGAGGAGTCCCTACCAGGGACATCCTAGAAGCTGCTACCTGGAGCTCTGTACACACCCTTCACTAAGTATTACCACATGCCTATCTTTTCTAAATCCAGAGCTGGATTTTGCCACTGCAGTCTTGCAGGGCTTAATAGCTGGCCGTAATGCTCTTTAACGTCCTCCTCCTTACCTTTGCTTTGGGAATCAACCCAAATGTGATGACTGCAACAGTGAAACACGGAAAACATAGTACAGTTGTGTACACTTACCATAAATGTAGATGTTAGAGTGTATTCACTGTTGCAGTCCTGGTTACCCTCCCTCCAGCCCCCTGACTTATCTTGGCTCTACTTTTCCTTCTTGTTTGATATATTTTTTCTGGTGTATTTGCTTTTTGATGGGGGTGTACCATACCATATAATTGCTTCCTATTGTGGGGTCACCTGATGTCTGGGGCAAGAAAAACTGATGTAATGGCGTCGGCTGCATAGTTTATACCCCCGACGACCTGACGTCATGGAAGAAGAGACAGCATATGACACAGAAATCCGAAGACTCTGGTATTCAGACCGGCTGAGAGCTACCTGCAGGCAGATAACCCAAATGTGATGACTGCAGCATTGAATAAACTCGAACATCTACATTTATGGTAAGTGTACAAAATTGTACTTTTTCTTTCCCTTACCCTTTTTGACTATCTACTGCAACAAGAGTCTTCACAAAATATCTAGCTCCAATTATATCTCTTTGGAGACTATAGGATATCCTTATTTGTCCATATTCAGATGACTTGCATATTTTTGTTGAATCTTTTTTTTCAAAATGCCAGAAGTTTCTCTCATGGGTGAGAGATCTCTTGACAAGCTGGGATTCCAAGAGAACATTCAAAAAGTCTTTTCTGACTCCCTGAGATAGGATTGTGTTTCTGGAATATCAACTAGACTGCTCAATTCAGCTTTTCTTCCACAGGAAAAAAATAGATCTTTATTTGGATCCATTTCTAAGGTTTTCCACTTGAACTTTAGTCACTATGAGGGAATACCATAGGATTTTGGGTTTCGTGGCATATATGATTCTCATGATAACCCTAGCAAGTCTCAACATCAAAAAGATACAGTGGTATTTGAAATCTCTTTGATCCCTGCATTAACATCCTTTATCTTTTCAGATCCCAGTACTGGGATTTGTCAGAAGAGAATTTTTTTGGTGGAGACAACAGATACCCTTAAATCCAGGTCTCTGTTTCACCCTTCCTGCTTCAAAGCAGTCATTCACCACATATGCTTCAGACTTTGCTTGGTGAGCAGTTTCAGAACTGATAAAAGTGCAGGGGGTGTGAGACAATAAGGACATATACAAGCACATAAATAATATCAAGGAGATGCTAGCTCTGATCAAGGCATTCAACACTCTGAATCGTCTTTGGTCTTCTGGACCTCCTCAAGTGGTTACAGACATTACCACAGTCATGTGGTACATCCACAAGCAAGGGGGAACGTCTTTGGAAACTAGCCATGTTAGCTTGGGATATAGCTTCACAGCACAATCTCACTCTGCAGGCATCCTGCATTCTGCCAGGGCAAAACTGCATGGCATACAAGCTGAGCAGAACAAGGACAGACCTTCACAAATGAAAACTAAATCGGGGGTCTTCCAAGATTTGATTTATCTGGAGGAAGTTCCTACAGTAGACTCCTTTGCCTCCACTCTGAAAAATCAACTGTCAAAAGTTCTGTTCCAAGACTCAGTGCTAGAAGGCCTGGAAGACAGATTCCAGTCCAATGAAAAGAAGAGGCATAGATTCATACATTACTAGGTTAATGACCTGCGGGATGGGGAGCCTTTCTAAGCCTAGCTAAGTTTTCCCAAAAGAATAATGATGTCCTGTATCCAAATAGGACACTGAGAGCCACCTGTATCCAAATAGGACACTGAGAGCCAGGCAATTTTAAGCTACCTCTGTCCATAACGGACATGGGTGCCAAGCTAGGTGTAATTCGTATACGTCTTTCCACTAACGTCCAGGGTACATCAGAAGGAATCCCCAAAATCATTGTGGTGACTCCGTTCTGGTCCAGGCAACCATGGTTCTCCTTTCTTTTGGAAATGGCCAGGGCAATTACCACAAGCTTCCTCGCAAAGTGGATCTACTCACCTAAGAACAGGGGTGTTTGATACACCCAAACATTAATCATCATCAGTTGACTGATGATAGAGTCTTAATTCCTTTTAGGCATCTGTTTTCTGAGGACTTGCAGCAGGTACTAATGGAGGCAAGAAAGCCTGCTTCTAGAAAATCATATATTAGCAAATGGAAAAGGTTGTCTAGTTGGTGCCATCAAGATAGCCATCACTCATTCAGGATTAGTTGTTCTCTGATTTCACAATATTTGTGTGAGTTACTATCCTGTGGCTTTTCTTATTCCACTATCAATGTTCATTTATTGACTATTTCAGCTTCTTTCAAGGCAGTCTGATATCAAAATGTTATTGAAAGGAGTTTTGCATAAGAGGCCCCCAGTAAACCGGTGGCCTCACCTTAAGATCTTAATTTTGTTACAGAAGCTAACACCTGTTACATTTGAACCATCTAATCTGGCTGACTTGAGGTTCTTAATATGGAAAAACAGTTTTACTACTGATTGTTCTGACCTCTGCAAGAAAGGTATCCGAGTTGCATGTTCTTCTGGTGAGTCAGCTCTGTCCCATTTTTCATAGGTACAGGGTTTCTTTGACAAGTAATCCTTCTTTTATGCCTAATGCAGTATCCAAGTTTACTGTAAGGTAACCTATCCATATTCCCTTTTTTTCCCTGAACCTAAAAATTAGGAAGAACAGATACTCCATATATTGGATGTTTGCAGACAACTCGAGTACTATCCTGACAGAACTAAATCTTTTAGATCAGTTCATTTCTTGTGAAGTTAAGAAGGGACATCCCTTGTCAAAATAGATGGTTTCCAAAGAGTTGTTTAAGGCTGTTAACATTTGTTATAATCACTTTGACAAATCTATTTATGGCAGAGTTAAGGCCCTCTCTGCCAGGGTCTTTGCTTCATCTATGGCTTTTTAGAAAGGGTTGGATTCTAGAAGTATTCTAGAAGGTGCTCCTTTGTCCTCTGTACATACTTTTGCAAAACAATACAGTCTCAATTTCTTCTCTAGGTCTAGATCAAGATTTGCTATGGCCATTCTCCAGGGACTCTTGGACCCTTTTCCTTCCACCTCCCAAATGTAGTTAGCTATCTACCCATATAGCTAAGGCTACTACAGCAGTAATCAATATGAAGAATGTAATGCAGTTGTGTAAGATGAACCTACCATAACTGTAGATGTTTGAGTGATCACTGTAACAGTAGCTGCTCCTTTCCTTGTGTTGTTGGTGTGTTTTTTTTTTTTTTTTTTTATGCCAGGATGTGGACATTTTTTTTTTGTTCCTAGCATTGCCCTTGAGGGCTTGGCCTCCCCCTGTCTGCTGGCAGAAAAGCTCTGAATGACTTTGTACCCAAACATGTTTTTAGTGAGATCAGGTCAAGCTGCCAAACTTGTCTTTTAGTCAGATCAGCTCAAGCTGCCTTGACAGTTTGATGCTTGGAAGGTGCCTTGAAGCTTTGGAAGATGGCCAGCTATTATATCCTTGGGAGTATATAACTCGTATTCTAAGTGTACTACCTCAGTGATCATTCGAACATCTGCCATTATAGTAAGTTTAGCTTATACAGCTGTACATTAGAGAAGATATGGCAACCACTGGAAGCTTTGTTGTGGCTGGAGTAATTGTGTTTGTACTTCAGGATTATTCACAAGTGATTTAAAATGTCTTTCTTTGCAGATGCAGTGATTTAAAATGTCTTTCTTTGCAGATGCAGTGGTGAAATGTGAGCATAAAAAAACTAATTTAAATTGTTCCCTAATATGATGTGCTTGAGAAAATAACTGCAGTGAGATTGATGTGTTTGCATGTAGAGCAGAAGGAAAAATATTTTGTTAAACTGAGAGGCATTGATACAGTGGACAAAGTAGAGGCGTAGTTGGAAAAAAGATCATGTACAACTGAGAAAAACTTGCTTTTAAAGGTTGTACTGCAGTGGTATGGTTGGGTAGATTGGCTAGCTTGACAAGAAGTTTAAACTTAAGAAGAAAGAAGAGTCCATGTACTATACAGTCAAACAAGGTTATTTATTAAAGAAAAGTGTGCTGCAAACATCACAGCTTTGGGAGAAAAATATTTTTGAGTTTGTTGTGGTATTTTTTTTTGTCTGTGTGGCCTGCAGTTCTAGACTGAGAAAAATGAAATGTTTCCATTTTAAAAAGTTTAGCCATATGTGAAGGTTATAAAGTTCCTTTAATGTTAGTTAAATATGGAATAAAGGGAGGCTGTTTGTGCTCCCATAAAAATGGTATTCATTTTTCTTGTTGTAACCTGTGCTCAGAATAAAGATGAGCAACATTTGGTGGTGATCAGTTGTGTTCTTATGACATGATATAAAATTAAAATACTGAACTTGTTCTGAAAGTTGTGCACCAGAAGAAAATATCTCAAAGTACGAGTCAAAAGGTACTTCTGTATCTGTGATTATAATTTTTTGAGGGAGGGGTGATGTTAATTAATGTTGGGAAAAAAAGTATGTCACTTTAAGTGATCTCAAAAAGAAATGTGTCTTGTGTATTTTATTTTGAATATCTGTTGCTTTAGCACTTGAAATTTATGTGGGAGTATGGTACTGTATGGAAATTTAAAATATTAAGTCTGATGAAAATTGTGTACTAGAAGAAGAAATAGTTTTGAATGTGAACCTGAAAGAGACCCTTATTTTGTGATTAGTGTTGTTGCACGTGAGGGAAGGGTGACAAGCACTAGTTTATTGAAGTTATTGTGATTAATCAGTATTAATGTTTTAAGTCTTTAATAATGTGAAATGGTAAAGAAAGGCTGATTTACAAATTCTTCATAATATAACAAAAGAGATTAAACATTTAAATGTATTGAGTAGGCATTCTAAATATCGATTAAAATTTAAATGAAGGTTTGCCATTGAAAGTAAGGGAGACCTTGTGTATGGAGTAAATGTTAAATATCCAAGGTATACTTAGGTTCTTAGGGGTGTACTAGGCTAATAGCCCTGGGGCCTTTGCAAGCCTAGTCGTAGGATTACCCTGGCATAGTGCCACCCAACCGTAGTTCATAGGTAGGTACTAGGCTATTGGCCCTAGGGCCTATATAAGCCTAGCCAAAAATGTACCCTGGTTTTCGCCACCCAAGAAAATGATTTTCCTGTGCCCCTGTCGAGCAGAGCCACAGAAGTGACCCCTGGGGTGAATTTCCTATTTCCCATCCAATCATCAAGATTTTTCTTGAAGAGTGCTAATGAGGAGCTCTGTTTGACATAGATAGGTAGTCTGTTCCAGAGTATGGGAAGTCTCTGGGACAGGAATCTATCCCTCCAGCATGTTCTGTTTATTGTGGTGACGAGGTTTAGTTCCCTAGAGCGTGTAGCTTGGAGGGATTGGGATTTCTATAAGTGGAGCATGTCCAACAGCTCTGGGTTTGACATAGCTTTGTATGTTAGGCAGAGATTGTCTCTGAGTAGGTAATATGCGACGGAGTAAAGCTGGAGTTTTTTGAGACGGTCTGCAATCTGTTTGAGGCCAGTAATCTTTCCAGTTGTTGTAGATGTCTTGTGAGGTACATACCAAAAGGGGCGTTGTACTCTATAATGGGTCTAATGAGTGATAAGTAGAGGGGAACATTGACCTCTTTTTTTCTGGATGAGAAATCTTTTGTGATGGTGTGCCACGTAGAAGGATTTCCTGACCACTGTGGCGATGTGCTTATCAAAGGAGAGACTACTGTCCACCTGTGTCCCAAGGTCTCATCACATTTTCCGCGTTAAGTAGACTACCAGTTATCTGGTAGTTCATGGGTACAGAGTTTTTATCAAAGGGGATGACAATACACTTTTTGGCATTGAGCTTCAGGCCATGGCTTTGACACCAGGCATCTGTTTCAGTGAGTCCCTTTTGTAGTATGTCCACATAGTTAGGAGTTTCGATTATGGCTCCTAGTTTGCAGTCATCTGCAAACTTTGTTAGCCAAAGACCTTCTGTGTTAGCCTGTACTTCAGAGAAGTAAATACCAAACAGGAGAGGACCCAGGACTGAACCCTGTGGTACTCCACTTGTCACTGGTCTGAAGTCGGATTTGGAGTCTGCTACTTTCACAGTGTGGGTTCTGTCCATGAGCCAGTTGGCAACCCAACTGGTGACATAGGGATTTATACCTAGTTTAGTGAGCTTGTCTATAATTCCAGAGTGGGGGGTGGTGTCGAAAGCCTTGGCGAGATCTAGATAAGCTGTGTGAACCACCTTACCCTCATCTATGGCTTTGGTGACTGCTTCAGATAAGTCAATCAAGGTTAGGAGACGTGATCTGCCTTTTACAAATCCGAACTGGGTATCGTCCAGAGTTTGGAGATTACCAGTGTCTTTGTTTATGAGTTCTATGATGATACGTTCCATGGCCTTGCAGACTAGGCTCGTCAGGCTAAAGGGACGGTAGTTCCCGGGGTCTGTCATTGCTCCCCCTTTGTGGAGTGGGATAATTGTCGCAGTGCGCCATTCAGTGAGCACAAAGCCTGGGGTGAGGCTATGATTGAACATGGTACTTAGGTAGGGTGCCAGTTCATTCTGTAGTTCGTCTGTCAAGTAGAGCCACTGGAGTTATCCCCGGGGTGAATTTTCTGTTTCCCATCCACTCATCAAGATTTCTCTTGAAGAGGGTCAGCGAGGTGCTCTGCTTGACATGTATGGGAAGTCTGTTCCATAGCATGGGCAGTCTCTGGGTTATGAACCTGTCCCTCCAGCATGTTCTGTTAATTGTGGTAATGAGGTTGAGGTGTCTGGAGTGTGTGGTGCAGAGGGATTGGGAATTATTTAGATGTAGTATTTCTAACAGAGCTTGCTCAGACATAGCTTTCTAAGTCAAGCAGAGATTGCCTCTAAGTAGGCGATCTGAGACAGAGAATAGTTGGAGTTTTTTTGAGTCTGTTCATATAGGACAAGTGTTTAAGGCCTGGGATCCCTCTTTGTGAGGTACTTTTGCGGCCATTCCAGTTGTTGCAGGTGTCTAGTGAGGTTCATGCCAAATGGGGCATTGTACTTGATGATTGGCCTAATGAGGGAAGAGTAGAAGGAGACAATGACCTCTTTCTTCCTGGATGCAAAACCCTTAGTAATAAGATGTGCCACATAGAAGGACTTTCTGACCAGAGTGGCAATGTGTTGATCAAAAGAGAGGTTGCTGTCAACCTGTGTTCCCAAATCTCTTATAACACCTTCTGTGTTCAGTGGACTACCATCAATGTGGTAATTTTTGGGAACTGGATTTTTTCCAAACAGGGATGACGGCACATTTTTTTGGCATTGAGCTTAAGGCCATGGTTCTGACACCAGTCGGTCTCAGTGAGGCCATTCTGTAGGATGTCAACATCACTTTGGGAGTTAATAATAGCTCCAAACTTGCAACCATCTGCAAACTTTGTCCACCAGAGTTCCTTCTTGTTGGCCTGGACTTCAGAGAAGTAGATGCCAAACAGGAGAGGACCCAGGATCGAACCCTGTGGGACGCCACTCGTGACTCGGCAGTCTGACTTGGAGTCAGCTACTTTCACACTGTGGGTTTTATCTGTGAGCCAGTTTGCAACCCACCTAGTGATATAGGGGTTGATGCCAAGCTTAGTGAGTTTTTCTATGATTCCTGAGTGTGGAATGGTATCAAAAGCCTTGGCCAGATCAAGGTAGGCTGTATGAACCAACTTGCCTTCATCCACAGCTTTGGTGACTAACTCAAAGAAGTCGACCAAGTTGAGTAGGCATGATCTACCCTTCACAAAACCAAACTGTGTGGGATCCAGAGTTTGGAGATTCCCTATATCCTTGTTTACTAGGTCCATGATGATGCTTTCTATAGGTTTGCATGTCAGACTCATCAGGCTAATGGGTCAATAGTTCCCAGGGTCTGAAGTCGCTCCTCCTTTGTGGAGAGGGCTGACTGTAGCAGTGCGCCATTCAGTAGGGACAAAGCCTGAGGTGAGGCTGTGATTGAACAGGGCACACAGTTGAGGTGCCATTTCAATCTGTAGTTCATGTAGAACACAACCAGGGATATTATCAGGACTCACAGAATATTCTTGACCTTGGGCAGTGCTGTTTTAACTTGTGCAGCAGTAATACTGGGTGCCTGGCAATCTACTGGTATTGTGATTGGTCCTTTGGGGGGGGGGTAAAGTTGGCACTGAATCTGTCAGCCAGTATACTGGCAATATCTGTTGGCTTGGTGTAGGAGGTATCATTGCTCAGAGCAAATCTGGGTATTGCCGTGGAGATTCTTTACATAACTATAGAAGGCCTTGTGGTTGTCTTTACTATCTGCTGCAGTTCTGTTTTCATAGCTAGCTTTAGAGGATTTGATGAGAGATCTCAACTTTTTGTTGAGGCTGATAAGCGAGTTTTTCCAGTCTTGGGACTTCACCTTATTCCGCATCAGTGTCCTCCTCCTGTTGTAGAGTTTGTTTATGGCAGGGGACCAACAGATTGGCTTCCGTTTTTTTGGAGGAGAGTGTATTGGTTCTGTTGGGTATGGTGAGATCCATGCATTTGTGTACATGTTCGTACAGTGCATTCGTGTATGATTCTGCGGTCACGCAACTATTCTTCGTTTGCATGGGTGCTGTGAAGTTATCCGCCTCTGTTTTTAGGAGCCCAAATTTAGCTTTGCAGAAGTTTTTCATGGTGGTTATCTTTGCGGGGGGTGGGGGTGGATTTCCAAGGTGGTTAGTTTGTGGTCAGATCTAACTAGGGTGGGGCTGACTATTGGTGTAGAGCAATGGTCACCCATGTTAGTAATGACCAGGTCAAGGATGTTCCTACCTCTAGTGGGGGGTAAGAACGAGCTGGTCCATGGCATTTGAATTAATGAACTCCAGGAAACGTTGGGCTAGTGTATTGGTACATGAGTATTTTACCCAGTTAATGGAGGGGTAGTTGAAGTTGCCTAGTAAGAGAGTGTTAGGTTGGACCCTAATATTCTCCAGGGTGGATTGTGAGTCTTGGGACATGGTTGGGGACCTGTAGCAGGCTACGACCTGAATCGCTGTCTTACCCAATGTTAGCTGCACCTGAAGTATCTCTGATGCGTTGTGTTGGGCTACCAGTCTGGAGGTGTGCGCATACTTTATGAATATGGAAACACTACCACCTTTGGAGCTTCAGTCCAGGTTCTGGGACCAAAAGGTGTGGAATGAGTTATAGCCTGGTAGTGCAGGGGTACTTTCTGCTGCATTGAACCAGGTCTCTGTTACAACACAAATGTCATGTTCTCCATTTTAAGGAGTGCTGCATTTTGAGATTTAGATTTCTAACGTGGAGTAGTATGACCCTCAGATTACATTTGTTTGTAGCTGTTATGATGGTAATTTGGTCTTTGGAACACCAGCTAAAAAAGGCACTATAGGGGTGGCAAGAGCCTTGGCCAGTATCTGGAAGCCCAGGGGTGACAGATGCAAGCCATCTCTGGCAAAGCATCGAGGTCCGTCAGTCATGTCATCCCAGGCAGACAAATACTGGATCCCCTTAGAATGACACCAGAAACTTAGCCAATTGTTGAAATCAATCATTTTCTGCTTGTACTGTGGTATCCTTCTGGGTGATAGTAGGATGCTGCTCAGGGCTAGGGTCATACCTGCCTGGGCTACTTAATCCGAGCGCTCCTCCATGTCTCTTTTCATGTAGTCCAGGGAGGTACGTCTCGGGTCATTCACACCCACATGTACAATGACAGAGTCATATTTGTACCTGTTGTTGTTGGACCTGAGTGTGTGAGTTATGTGGCAGATCCTGGCACCTGACGGGCAGCTGACTGTTACTCACTAGGTTGAATAAGGAGAAAGTGGGACATCAGCGTGCCTCACTGTTGAGTCACCTATGACTAGGGTGTTGGGCATGCTGTTTTGTCTTGGGGGCTTTCGTTGAGTGGCACACTATTTTGGAAAGTTGTGTGTCTCATGATTAGTGTTGTGTTGTGGTGGTTGAGTGCGTTTCTGCCTTGGAGGTCTCTGCTGCTTGGGTAGATTTTTATTGTGCACCTCCGTGAAGGTGGGTGTGTGGTTTGTGTTTTTATGTGAAGGCAGTGCTGGTGTGTGTTCTGGAGGGCTATGTGTTCCATGTGGTGTTAAAGTAATTTTATCCAGTGGCATTAAGTTAAGTTATGTATTAGGTTTGGTAGTACATTATGGACCAGCTAGAATGTAGATACCGCCATCTGAATATAAATCCCTAATGTGGGATACTGGGATGCAAAACACGAAGGGAGAGTGATGAAAGAAAGAAAACTATTTTAAGATAAAGTGACCAGGTGGAAATCGGTGCTAATGTTTGTGATTGTAGTGAGGTTGAGTCTTTTTGTCCCTTCTGATTTTGTGAAAATGTGTGAAAAGAGAAAGGAGGGCATTGAGGGTTACCCATTTGGTGAAAGATGAGGAAATATCAAATATTGTTCTTTATAGATGGTAAAATGTTGCTAAGTATGTTTGTATCACTTGATAAATCTAGAGCGTCACTGTTGCCTTTACTCTTATGGGGATGTTCATTGGATTTAGAAGGGATGAATGTGGTAAAACAGGAAAACAAAATGGGCTGGAATATAAAATAAACTTAATATGCAGAATAATGTAAAAAGAGGTGGACACAAGACCAAGTAAAGTATAAATTTTGAAATTAAAATGGGGTTCCTATTAAATGATCAAGACGCATTCTTTTGAATGCGTCTTGATCGAACTTGAAAGTACGAAAAGGCGAAATGGCATATAAGTGAATTGTTTCCCTGGGAAAGAAATCGCTTGGCCGCTTCTATTACTTTGCCGTTTTCGCGACTGTAGTGTGATCTCAGAGTTGGTATATTTAAGTAGGGGAGTGTGAGAGGGGGCAAAGCCTCCCACTTTATGTAATGTTTTAAGTTTTTTTTTTATTTTTTTGTGGAACAATGTTTTTTTTTTCCCTTGGAAAAAAAATCGCTGTTCTAAGCATTTGAGATTTTAAGTTTCCGCTTACATGCATTCCATAAATCATCGTTCGCTTTTTTAAGCGTTCGATGATTTAACATGGACCCTTAAAATGGCACTAGTCTGTGGATTACATACAGTGAATTGTTAAGAAAGAAGAGTGATTATAAGGAAGGGATATCATAAAGGGGGTATGGGAGGAGAGCACAACACACATGCAGTTAAGGCAAGTGTAATGGGTAAGTTTGCCTGTTTAGCAGATATAGTGCTTTTGAATGAAGTAAGAATGAAGCATTGTGAATGGCAAGGTGCTGGGTCTTGATGACAGTCTGTGCTGAAGGTGATTGATACTTAAAAGAATAGATTGATGGGTGTGTATGGAAGAGGTAGTCAATGGAGAGTGAGATAAGTTATTAAGGTGCAAAGTGGAGACATTGCAATTATTAGTATATTATCCAACTTTTACGTCCGAGAGGGATAAAGAAACGTGTTTAAGGTTCTCTGTATAATATAAAAATGTTTGGAAATCGTCTGGAATAACTGAATAATCTTAATTTGCTCTGAAAATGTACTGCACTAATGGTAGTAAGAAAAGCTGTTAGAGTATGATTGAAGTAAAACATTAAATGTGCAAAGGCTCAAAGTAAAGAGGGAAGCATTGTAAATATATGCTTATGTATCTGACAGTGGGAGTTTTAACTTTACCACCTTAAGGATGAGAGTAAGCATGCTACCTAAAACTTTCCTGAACTTTAATCCCCTTTACACATAAGTATACCCATAATTAGCAGTTGGTAAGGACCCTCTGTGTGATTGAAGCTTCATCCCATCTGAAGAAATCCTAAGATTTTAGTTATCTTGTTAATTAAGAACATTCTTAAAGATTGTCTGCATCTTTTCTTCCTTTTTTTAGGCATTTCAGTTCATGTTTTTAAATTCAACGTAACCGTACTCCTTTTGTTTATTTGGTGCCAGTCCACACTGTTTAGAATGTGGTATTGTCTTCAGTTTCATCTTACTAGATATTCAGTTTACAGCCTCACTAATTTAATTATGGATAAAAAGCAGGATTCAGCATTTTGAAAATGCAGTTGCAGTGTGAAAATTCCATCACAAGATGAATGCTCGCTGTATGTTGAGATACGTGCTGGTGTTGAGCATTCTGCTTAAAAAAAGAATGAAAGAGCATGCTAAATCTCCATAAATTGTGAGCTACTCCTGCCTCTGATCTCAAGGATGTCCCCTCCATCTCTAAGGCCGTTCTTCCCAGGTAACAAAAAATGCCCAAGAAGAAAAAAATGCACAAACAAAATCGAACAAAAAAACTAAAATTGCAGTATCTACTGACCTTCTGTGACTTGTTGTTGTAGAGCTTCTTTCACCAAAGGTCAGGTATTTTGAAGGGAAGGTTCCCTGAAAAGAACTCTACTTTTCTAGCTACGTAGTGCTAAACCTTCCATTTCTGAACCTGTACTCTGTACCCTGTTGTCCTCCTCCTGTTACATCTGTTGGCTGCTGGAGTACCATTGTAGTACAGCTGAACAACAGAAAGATGTGGAAAGATTTTTGTAATGCAGTAGTTGTGGGTTCCTGGTCTCTTCCCCCACTAACATTGGGGTTTCCAACCTTCTTCACTGTACTGTCTTAAGCTGCAGGTCCCAAAAGACTGTCAGTTTGTACATCATCATCATCATCATCATTAGGATCAATGTCGGTAACATCTCAGTCCCATTAGACTTGACATTGACAGGACTATTGGGGTCAGCCTTGCCTGTTTCTGTTTCTTTGGGGCCAATGACTTTATCAACATTAGTGATGGATTTTTTTGGGACTTGACCTTGATCCCTTTTCCATTGAGATTAAGTATTCTGTCCATGGAGTTGGCCTACCAGAAGTCAGCTTGGAAGCCAATAAACTAGCCTGTGATGTTGATGGAGCCATCAGTCTAGGACTTTACCTTTGACCCTTGACCATAAGCACAAGGTTGTTGACCTTTGACCTTGGGACTGGCTGCATTTGGCCGAGTGTTCAGAGCTGACAGCCTCAGTCTTGGGATTGGGACTGTCACCAGTATTGACCCTGATGATGATGATGTAGGCTTTCCTGTATTGGCCTCTATGGTCCTATTGTAGATGGTGGCTGAGGGATCTTCTTCTTCTTCTTCATTCATGGTCATCCACCTTGTGATGATTCAGGACAGAGTCATTAGACTACCTTAACTGGATGTGAACACTTTATCAGGACTCAGACTTTACCTTCCTTGCCCCCTACAGGGACGGAAGACGAGACTATGTATAAGTGGAAGCGCTTGGACTTATCCAAGTAGCCTCCATCCTTGAACTCAGTGATAAGGAGGCAAACTCCCTCATGCTTCCATCCAATGATTCCAAGCGGACAGTTCCTAAATTATTTATTTAACATTTGTTTACTGGGAAAGTCCAACTTGGAACGAGCCAATTTTCAGTGGAGGCCCAGGGAGAAACACTCCAGATGCATGTCTTTGTAATGTGGGAGTAAATCGGAGCACCCAGAGGAAACCTGCAGGGAGGACATGTAGACTCCACAGAAGGCACCCTGGCCAAGAATCGAACCAGATAACCTCTTGCTGTGAGGTGACAACACAAACCGCTGCAGCACTGCACCATCCTTAAAGTTCATACTAGTGAAGGCTAGATGGCCCAAAGAAGCCCTCTCCAATTTGGAGCACATCATCTCAGGCATTCAGTCTCTCAAGTCATCTACTTTTTTGTTTCTATCAACCAACAAAATGGTTTATTTGTTTTTTTTTTTGATAATGCATGGAAGAACCCCAATATTGTGTCTCTACTGAAGAGATCAGCGGTACTCCTCTGGTCAGCCAAGGACTGTCCTTGGTTGGTACAGAACCCCTTGATGAACTATCATAGTTTTGGCTTCCTTAAAGAAAGCCTGTGAACCCAAAGCTGAGGCTATTCATCCACCAAGCAAGGAGCTGACTGTGGGTGACAGGCTGGGAAGCAATTTTTTTTCTTTCTCCAATTTTGCTGCGATAGTGTTATGGTCTACATACTTCAGTTCCAGAGGGAGCTCACAGATGAAGCAGTCCAGTCTTTGTAAGGGGTGCCATACTTGGTCCTAAAATTGAAGCTGCAGTCTCGGGTATCTACTGTAAGTTATTTTGCCATTCAGACTGAACATCTGATGAACTCTGCTGCCATCAACCTTGGCAAGGGCAGCAGTGGTACTGTTACACAACTATGTGTTCTGCAGTTTGCTGAAAACACCAAGGCTAAATTCATGATTTACATCTTTTGACAAGCAAGCTAGCCCAAAACACAGGATCTGAATTGCCTCTACACAGTAATGCCCTACTAAGTTTAATGCTACTGACTGCCAAAAAAAGCAGTTACTAGAAAATGGAAATCAAAATGTAAACACACTGTTATTGAAATACTGACTATTATAAAGGATGTAAAAGAGCTAGATGTGGTGTTTGACGTCAAGATTTAGGTACATAAGCACAGGCGTATATATTAGCATAAGAAAAAAGTTGATTAAGGTGAGAAACAAAAAATATAGGAAATAGAAAGCAGGCCAAATTATAACTTTTGAAATCTGAAATAAACAAGCTGGACAGGTAAATTAAACAGTGTGAGACAAAATCAAGAAAAATTTGAAGACAATTTATGTAAAGTTGTTGAACATAATCAAAAACATTTTATAGGTACATAAGATGTGATAGGAGTAAAGATGTACAAATTGTGTGTAGATTTTTAAGTTTGTTCTGAAATGCAACAAATTATAGATGTATTTTCAAAATCTTATGCAAAGCAGTTTGGCCCCACAAAGGGTGGGGGGGGGATAAAATGTCCTAGTAACATCTTGTTAAGTTAAGAAACTGAAAAACAACTATGCAAACTGGACCCAAACAAAGCACAGGGAGGAGATGGAATTAGTAATGACCTGAAAACACTCTGGCATCAGCTTACGGTAAGTGCCATTGTATCTGTTGTTCAGTAGATCATTTAAGTATGGGAAGATTGATTTTTTTTTTTTTAATTTTTTTTAATTTGGTTTTAAAGCAGATTGATTATAAAACAAACAACTATTTACGTAGGTCCGCAACTGGTCAATACATCAAAGTTATACATAACAACAATTAATATTTTTCAAGCAAGTCTTTAAGTTTAAGCCAAGATTTATATGAATCTGTAATATTCAGATTTTTTAACTTTACAGTATGCAGTTCACTACTGCAAACACTTTTTTGACATACTAATAAATTCAACACTAGAGGGGTAACTTTATTTTTCCAGTCTTTAGTAATTACTTTTCTGGCTATAGCAAGAATAGACCAAAGAAGAGGCACTTGTTTTTTTGGAATTATCAAAGGAATCATCATCATCATCTTCTTTCGGCAGTTCCCGTTAGGGGTCGCCACAGCGGATCACCTGTTTCCATTTCTTCCTGTCCTCTGCATCTTGCTCTGTCACACCAACCACCTGCATGTCCTCTCTTACCACATCCATAAACCTTATCTTAGGCCTTCCTCTTTTCCTGTTATCTGGTAGCTTCATCCTTAGCATCTTTTTCCCAATATAGTCAGCATCCCTCCTCAGCACATGTCCAAACCAACGTAATCTTGCCTCTCTGACTTTGTCTCCAAACCTTCCAACCTGGGCTGACCCTCTAATATACTTATTCCTAATCCTGTCCAACCTCATCACACCCAGTGCAAATCTTAACATCTTTAACTTTGCCACATCCAGCTCAAACTCCTGCCTTTTTGTCAGTGCCACTGTCTCCAACCCATATAACATAGCTGGTCTCACTGCTCTCTTGTAGACCTTCCCTTTCACTCTTACAGGTACTCTTCTGTCACAAATCACTCCTGACACTCTTCTCCACCCACTCCATCCTGCCTGTACTCTCTTCTTCACCTCTCTTCCACACTCACAGTTACTCTGAACTATTGACCCCAAGTATTTAAACTCATCCACCTTTGCCACCTCTAATCCTTGCATCCTCACCATTCCTCTATCCTCCCTCTCATTCACACACATATATTCTGTCTTAGTCCTGCTGACCTTCATTCCTCTTCTCTCTAGAGCATATCTCCATCTCTCCAGGGTCTCCTCCACCTGTTCCCTACTCTCACAGATCACAATGTCATCTGCAAACATCATAGTCCACGGTGACCCCTGTCTAATCTCATCTGTCAACCTGTCCATCACCATTGCAAATAAGAAAGGGCTCAGAGCTGATCCTTGATGTAACCCCACCTCCACCTTAAACGCATCCGTCACTCCCACCGCAGACCTCACCGCTGTCACACTACCCTCGTACATACCACTCTTACATACTTCTCTGACTCCTGACTTCCTCATACAATACCACAACTCCTCTCTAGGCACCCTGTCATATACTTTCTCTAAGTCTACAAAAACACAATGCAACTCCTTCTGACATTCTCTGTACTTCTCCATCAACACTCTCAGAGCAAACATTGCATCTGTAGTGCTCTTTCCCGGCATGAAACCATAATGCTGATCACTAATCATCACGTCCCTTCTTAACCTAGCCTCCACTACTCTTTCCCATAACTTCATGCTGTGACTGATCAGTTTAATCCCTCTGTAGTTACTACAGCTCTGCACATCACCCTTATTCTTAAAAATCGGTACCAAAACACTTTTTCTCCATTCCTCAGGCATCCTCTCACTTTCTAAGATTTCATTAAACAATCTGGTTAACAACTCCACTGCCATTTCACCTAAACACCTCCATGCTGCCACAGGTATGTCATCTGGGCCAACAGCCTTTCCATTCTGCATTCTCTTCATAGCTATCCTTACTCCCTCCTTGCTAATCCATTGTCTTTCATGATTCACTATCCCTACATCATAAACCTCTTGTATCAGAGAACATGCATGTCCACAGCTAGAGGGGTTTGGCTTTATTGGCCTGAAATTGTCCATAAGTAGACTTAAAAGTAAAAGAAAAAGTCTTGGACATTCAGAATTGCCATTTAGCTGAAACACCTGATATCCTTAAAAGGTAATTTGCATATATCCCATGTTGCCTCTGATACAAGAGGTTTAAGGTATCGCACTGTGGAAAGTCTAGCTTTGTTAGATTTTTCTTTTTGTGTTATTTAACCAGTTTGTTTTCCTATGTGACCTTTATACTCATTGTTTTAACTTTTGGAAAGAGGAAATTGTTATTTAAATTGGGAATTTGAGAAGAGGATGTAATTCCATTTATGCAAAAATCTTTTAATAACCAAATAAAACTATTAGGGACTATTTGTTTATGACTGGTTGTGGTATGTTTATTATTTACTAATAATAATTCTTAATATTTTTGTTTCCATTATGAATCATAAGATGAATTTATCCACAACGCTATAACTTACAGTTGTTGAAGTAGCATGCAGTTGAATATCAGGGAATCCTTTTCCACCATTATCCCAAGCTTTTCTGTGCCAATTAAAGGAAACTTTTGGCTTATTAGGATACCAGAAAAAAATTCAGTAGCATATTATTTATCTTCTTTTTTTTTTTTTTTTGGTGGAGATGGTACTAAAGATTGTAAAAAAATATATATATATTTTAGGGAGAATTATTATCTTAGTAAGCATTAATTGATGCCCTTCTGTTCTCATGTTGCAGTATTCATTACAGTAGGGAGATTGCTGCCTGCAGCACCACCTGGCCTGTATATCAAAGTCTTTGCTCCTGGAGGGTACATGTGACTTCCCTTGTCATGGCCATAAACCAACGTAAGGTATAAAAATGATGTCTGCACATACCCTCTTCAAATTTTTTGCCGTAGTGAACGTCGGACTCCTGTTTGCCAGTTCCAAAAGCAGATCGCTATTTTCAGATGACTGGTTAAAGCAACTGCTCCAGACCAGATGACCACTTCAATCTACCGTTACAGATAAGTGCCCTGTTGGGTTTTTCTTTGTCTTTTGATTACTGCTAAGATGTACATGTCAACTAGAAAGGGGAAGTGTTCTCCTCACAAGGACATGCACGAAAAGTATGTATTTTGCTTAGGTATGACCCACGACCATATGTCCTGCCCCATTTGCAAATCCTTTGTCCCAAAATCACTTTGCAGCCATCTCGCTGCGTTAAAACTGTATTTGGAAAATCAGAGATTACGACATCTTGCACTCGGTATGGAAGGTGGAGTAGGCCCATCCGCCGAGCCGCCAAGGAAGAAGGCCAAGAAAATCCAGCTGGAATCCCACGCTGCGCCTCAGGCATCCGAGCAGATTCTTGAGGCTGAAGAAAGTCTGAGATTTTCTTAGACCTCCATTTCCAAACCAAGCCTGGGAACCTCAATGGAAGCAGGGGTGGTGGAAACTTTAAGTACATCCGCTGAGATCCTGATGGCTGAGGGGAACCATGGCTCTTTCAGTCAGAGGGCCCTGCTCCTACACTACCACCCACCCAGACATCAGCTCCAATTCTTTCTCCACTGGCTACCCCCTTGAAGAGAAAACTAAAACTAAAGCATCCTGAGCCTCAACCAGTTCCTGGATGGGAAGTACTTTCACAAAGTCTTTTTAAGGCGTTCCAGGCCCTGCAGACACAACAATTACCACTTGCTCCCTCTCCTCGGCCCCCTTTCAAGGTATCAGTGGAAGACTACTACTCTTCAGAGGAATCTTTTACTTACGAATCACAAATAGACTCCCCCAAGGATTTAATTATCCCAGAGGTGGAAGACTATATTACTCCTGAGTCCCCGGGGAAGAATTCACCTTTGGAGACACAATCTCCCTCATGTGGAAACATTTTAAGTGGCAGGCATCAGAAGTATCTGAAACCAAGAAAAGGTGCTTTGACCTACTGCAAATGGTGCAGCCATCTGCTTCTGCTCTGCCCCTTTGCTACCCGCTTTCCAGGATGACTTCTTGGCTGCTTCTCAGACCCCAGACTCACAAACACAAGCCTCAAAACGTCCAGACCATTTCTATAACCTCCATCAGGACACCCAGTTCCTTTTTCAAACCCCTTCAGCAGATCCAGCAGTTATTGTAGTTTACT
Source organism: Protopterus annectens (assembly GCF_019279795.1). NCBI lineage: Eukaryota > Metazoa > Chordata > Ceratodontiformes > Protopteridae > Protopterus > Protopterus annectens. The sequence continues at coordinate 529,321,446 of NC_056733.1, forward strand.
GACAAAACATCCAGACAGTTGCCTTTTGCTGCTCTCTACCCGATGGATAAAGACAGCAAATTCATGGACAGACTAGGGAAGAAAGTGTATACCTCCTCTACTCTGGCTATAAGAACTCTCAACTACCAAACACATATGGCTAAGTATGTCCTGGACACCATCACTAAAGCCTCTACCCTCCTCTCTCAGCCTCCTGACTCTCCCATTAAAGCCCAAATTCATACCCTACTTTCCACAGCATCCCAAGTGACTAGGCAATCTAGGTATGTCTTTGATGCTGTGGAAGCCTCATCAAAATCTGCTGTAACAGGCTCAGTTTTGAGACAATATTCCTGGGTGAGACTACAACCACTCCCTATGGATGTACAAACAAAATTGCTTGACACTCCACTGGACAATAAGGCCCTGTTTGGTCAAGACTCAGCAGAGCTTCTCGTATCCCTTCAAGAAAAGGGAAAAGAACTTCAAAACCTAAAACATTTACTAGTATCCCCTATACCCAGATATCACAGGAACTACCCACAAAAACCTTTTTTAGAAGACTGTCCTCACACCCAGCTCCTCAGTCGAAGAGTCATAAACAACCAAGGAAAAGCTCTACTCCCAGGTTTCCCACCAACTCTACCACCACACCCTTTCGGAGTCAGTCTGACCAAACAAGACCACCTTCATTGTGACTTGCCACCCTTAGACCCAAACAACCCCCTATCCCTTTGTCTCACCCTGTCCCTACCCTCCTGGCAGATACTTACATCAGAACAATGGGTCCTTGCCATCATTCAGAGGGGATATTTCATGACTTAATGGCTGTTACCCCCTTCCAGGGTATTCCTCAACCACCTGCAAACCAAGCTCACCTTTTCCCACCCATCATTCAACAACTGCTAGCTCAGGGCACCATAGTACAAGGTACCGTACCCACAACAAAACCTAGGCTTCTACTCCAGAATATTTCTGGTACCAAGGAAAGACGGCCCATGGAGGCCAATTCTAGACTTATCTTTCTTAAACCTATTTCTCAAGGTACCCAGCTTCAAAATGATTACCTTACCCTTGCTCTTACCACTCATACTGACACAGGCTTTCATGGTAGCCCTGGATTTGAAGGATGCCTACCTGCACATTCCTATACATCCAGGTTACAGGAAATTCCTCCGCTTTACAATAGGCTCTTGCTATTTTCAATTATGTGCCTTGCCCTTTGGACTCTCTCCACTGCTCCTCAAGTGTTCACAAAGTGTCTAGTGCCCTTCATTGTTCACTGCAGAACACAGGGTATACAAATATACCCATATCTAGATGACCTGCTTATTCTTCATCAAGACCACCAAGTCCTTCTACTCCACCTACTACAGGTGATTTCCACCTTAATTCAGTTAAGGTTTACCATAAACCACGAAAAGAGTCACATGAACCCCTCTCAAAACCTGGTTTTCTTGGGATGTAGGATCAGAAGAGACAAAATGGACGCCTTCATTCCAGGCCAAAGAATCCTAGACCTTTGTCTATACTTCAACAATCTCCTCACCCGCTCCTCCTTGCCAGCTCTGGAATTCCTAAGAATGTTGGGCCACATGGCATCCCTTATACCCATGTTACCTCCGGCAACACTCCACATGCAGAAAATTTAGTGGATCCTAAAGAACTTGTCGAGCCAACACTCCCAGTCCCTGGACTCACCCCTTCCCTACTTCAGTTTCTGAAGAGAGAACTCCAATGGTGGGTATCAGCACTTCACCTCAGCCAAGGAACCCCCCCCCCCTTTACAGGTTCCAGCCCCCCCTACAACAAGTCTGCACAGACTCATCAGGTGGAGTGCAGTGCTATTAATAAACCAGAAACCATTCACCGTACAGGGGGAATGGTCTAACCTAAAACAAAAGGGACCATATCAACATCAAGAAAATGAAGGCGCTACTGCCAGCCTTGCAAACTTTCAAATCAGCTCTTCAGCCAGGAACCCTGAAAGTGATCGCGGACAGCTTGACTCTCCTGTGGTACATAAACAAGCAGGATGGAACAAAGTCCTACCTCTGTGCAGCCTGGCCACCCAGGTATGGAACCTAGTATCATCACTCCAGATTCACCTGGTAGCTGTGTATATTCCCTCAACAGAGAGCGTTATGGCAGACACACTCAGCAGAACTTCAGCTCCCTCTCACAAATGGATGGCTTCACAGAGAGGCATTCCTGGACCTCATACACAGGTGGGGTATTCCACAAGCAGACCTCTTTGTCTCCCCAGAACAGACAGATGCCCAGATTTTGCACAAGGGACCCGCATCCACAAGCTTGGAAAGTGGACACCTTCTTTCCTTGGGAGGGAATGTACCTCTTTGCCTTCCCTCCCTTCACAGTGATTCAGAAAGTCCTCCTGAAAATAGAGAGAGACAAACCCAAAATCCTGTTGGTGATCTCCCTTTGGCCAAGACAGCATTGGTTTAGGGAAATCATCACAGGTTACCCCACTGAATAGACCTGCTCACACAGGACAAGGGATCCCTGCTACACCCCCCAGGTGAACAATCTAAAACTGACCTTATGGGTGATAGGGTTCTAATCCCCTGCAGACACCTATACTCAGAGAGCGTGCTCAGTGTTCTGCAGGAGGCCAGAAAACTTATTACCAGGAGAAATTTTGTATCTAAGTGGAATAGACTCTGCAAGTGGTGTCAATGGAAAAAACAGGACCCTATGACTACTTCTATACCTGTGGTCCTTTCGTATTTCTGTGAACTACTTTACTCAGGACTAACTCTTCAGTCAAAGTCTGTATTTGCCATTTCTGCTTGTCTGCCCACATCACCTCCTCTGGCTTCGAGATTGGAAGTAAAGCTTTTTCTGAAAGGGTACTTCATATCAGACCCCCCCAGAAAACCAATACTTTCCCTTTGGGACCTGAATTTTGTACTAGAAAAACTTATATTGCCACCTTTTGAATCAGCACATTCAGTATCCCTAAAACAATGCACCCTGAAAACAGTTCTACTAGTGGCCGTCACCTCTGCCAGGAGGGCATCAGAGATACAAGCCCTTATGGCTACCTCTCCTTATCTTATTTTTCTCAAGGACAGAGTTAGCCTCAGGACTAACCCCTCCTTCATGCCTAAGGTGGTTAATGAACTCTCATTAAACCAGACCATTAACCTGCCGGTTTTCTTCCCTCATCCACAAAATTCCTTAGAGAGGACTCTCCATTCTTTAGATGTCCACAGGCAACTCTGGTACTAAGACAAAACCAGACCTATCAGAATGTCAGACCAACTTTTCATCTTCTTTCATCCAAGAGCTCTAGGGAAGGCAGACTCCAAACAGACCATTTCTTCATGGCTCTCTAAATCTATTGGGATGTGCTATTCCTATCGTGGAAAATCCTTACACGGTCATGTCAAACCTCACTCTACCAGGACAGCTGTCTCCTCAGCTGCCTTTATCAAAGGGAATTGATTATGGTTCCATTTTAGAAGCTGCCACTTGGACTTCAGTACACACCTTTACCAAACATTACAAACTGGACCTAGCCTCCAGAGCCAGAGTGGGGTTTGCTAGGTCAGTTCTTCAGGGTCTCATCAACCAGGGAACCCAGTTCTCCACCCAGGCTCATACCTAAAGCTCTGGTACTCTCCCTACTGTATTGAATACTGCAACATGAGAATAGAAGGACATAGAATAGTTGTGTAAGAACTTACCATAACTTTAGATGTCCTTCTCTTCCATGTTGCAGTATTCAGTCTCCCACCTGCCCCTCTACTTTACTTAACTAACATATCCTAGCTTACATGTGGGGAAATAGTCATTTTCTCTCCCAATCTCCCCAATAAACACAGCCTACCTAGTACCCTAGGGTCTAGTCTACATGCAAGTCTAAAGGGTCCCCCTATTATGACCCTCTCTTAACCTACAGGAATACTACTGTATGCGGTAGTTCATTCTGAAGAGGGTATGTGTATATGTCATTTTTATCCCCTACGTCAGTCTATGGCCATGAAGAGGGACGTCACACGTACCCTCCAGGAGCAAAGACTTTGGTATACTGGCCGGATGTCCGGTGCTTCAGGCAGCAACCTTCCTACAGTTATGAATACTGCAACATGGAAGAGAAGGACATCTAAGGTTATGGTACGTTCTTACACAACTATTCTTTCTTCCATGGTGAAGAAGAAGAATTTATTCCATTTTGTGCCTAAACTTAAAGTTTTATCAACAACCTGCTGAAAGTTCGTTGGTATAATTTCTTTACTATTCAACATAATGGTTATAGCAAGGTGTTTCACTTGATTGCTATTCTAATTAAAGTTAGAATATTTTTGTATGAATTTTTTAATTTTTATTAATTAATAATGTATTTATTTTATTATGAGTAAATTTTAAGTTCGAGAGTTTTTCAAACTGACTCATAGAGCTAATTATATGTTCTAACGCATTATCTGTATTTCCTTTTAGTAAAATATCAGCAGAAGGTTAAATCTTTAATTAGAAACCTTTTTATTTTGATACGATCTAATACAATTAGCAAAGGGTTCTATGGCTAATGCAAAAAGTAAAGGTGGTAATGGACAGCCTTGTTTTGTCTTTTTAAATGTAAAGGCATTCTAAGGAAAAGAACCTGTTTAACATGAGCACAAAAGTTATTGTATAACTTAGAAATTAATGCAGTTAGCTCAGGTGAGAAATTATACACTTTTAAGTGTTTTAAACAGGTACAACCAATTGACAGAGTCAAAAGCCTTATTTAAATTGAGACTGATAGTTCTTTTTTATTTTTATTTGCATAGTCTGTTAATATATATATTCTTATTATATTATCCATTACTTGTCTATTTAAAATAAACCCAGTTTGATCATTGTTAATTAGTTTAGGTGTAAGTAGAGTAAGATGCTCATGTCCGTTTTAACTAACAGAATTATAGTCTACATTTAAAAGGGAAATGGGTCTGTGTGATGAGCACTTTGTAAGATCCTTATCTTGTTTTAAAATAGGTGATATAAGGGAGATGGGGGTCTTCAGCAGTTTTTATTCCTCAGTAGACCCTATCTAATAAGACTTGATACTATGTTCTTGAGAGAGGAAAGAGATTTAGATGTATGAGGCGTACTCTGGGTTTGATTGGGTTAGCAGAGACTGTGCCATTTGTATAGTAGATTACATAACTGATTTTTGAACAGTGATGCCAGATGTTTAACTATAATATGGTGCTCCCAGGTGTAATGAGTTTAAGCTATTAGATTCTGCATGTTTATCTATAAAAGATGGTATTAAAAACATTACTGAACTCACTTTGTCTCTCTGAGTTCCATTCTGTAGCTCATTTTCAGGGGCACTTCAGTGGGCATAAGCACTGATCTGGACAGAACATATTTTACGGAGCAGAAATGAAGTAACAAGATGGGCACACATAAGAGGTGTGAAGTACCTGGCATTACCAAGTTTGACTTTGTTAGATAAGCATTGGCAGTGGATCCAAGTGTGCCATGTGTCAGAGCAGCTGTCACTTAGACTAAAAACTGTCCAATTGGAGCTACTTACTTTAAAATAATGAGGGGAAGAGTGGAATATGTGAAGGTATAGAATAATGCAGGGTGGCTTTATTTGCCAAAGAACTGGTTTCAAATGTGATGTTTTTACATTAGAATTTTTTGGGTTAGTTGTGATTAATACTGTATATACATGCACCATTTGTGGAGAAAATTTAAGACAGACATATTTGTAATCTGAGTCAAGGTGAGATGAAAAGGTGTTGAAAACAAATACACACATAGTAGCAATGCCTTCAAGTTTGGAGATGGAAAAGTAGCGAATCCTCAAAAGAGATTGAAAATACTAACAAAAATAGGAACTAGGCCAAGTATGATATTGAAACCATAGTAGCTTCAATAGAAATACCTTTATTGTCTAGTCAGATGGCATTAAAACATTATGGGGACTGTCTGATGTGTGGAAAATAATGAAGTGTGATGCATGAACAACCAGTGACAGTTTCACTAGTTCTGCACATTATTTTGTTAATATCCTGTTTAATGACCGTAATAAGAGTCATTATGAGAATGATGTCATCACAGTTTCAGAGAATATGATAAGGAAGAAAACTGAAAGCTTTAAAGAAATCTCATCTTCAGTTTGGACATACTTCTTTGGGCCGCTAGCATGAAACTGCATTGCAGTTGAGGAAGCAAAGAACCCCAACTGTGTTTTTATCTTGAAAGAGATAAATAGTTGTGTGGTTTTGACTGAAATATTGTAAACCTAAAACATTGCCCATTGTTTGCATGCCTCTGGCATCTTAGTACCAAGACAGTTGCATTAGATTTGTAATAAACTTGCACCTAGCAATTGGTGCCTTCATGTTTTACTGCCAGAAGCATTATGAACACAGACAGACTGTCTGAAATGGTAAATGATTTTTCATTACTTTCTAAACAAGCATGTTATGACAGGAGCTATTTAGGGTCAATGGTAGAGAATTCTTTAGTGATATATTTAGAGGTATGGCAGTAAACTTCAGTACTGAAACTGTGACCTTGGCAACTTTTATAGTCTTTGGCACAATGGACTTCTAGAAGGATACAGTCAGACTCGTAACAGAAATATTAAAAGTAAAAGCTAGTAGTGGCCGAGACTGGGAAAATGGTATTACACTGAGGCCTGATGGTAAAAAAAAACTATGCTGAGTACCTGTTGTTGCAGTCCATATTCTATGCTGAGTATCTGTTGTTGCAGTCCATATCAGTTTGTGTTTGGGGAGAACCCACACCTCCTTTCTGTTCTGATTGATAGCTTGCCTGCTGTACACAAGAAGCCATGGCAGTGGTAGAGCGTTTTGCAGTACTGCATATGTCAAGGAGAGCATTTGCTGAGACAGAAGGTTCAGACAGAATTCAGAGAGTTCAAACAGCACTACAGAAACTACGTTTTACCACAAATGCAATGTGTGAAGTTGGAGACAAGGTGTACTACAAAAGTGCAGTCTGTGTAGAGTGGGATGCGGCATAATCATCGGCCAAGGTAGATTTTGGTATTTGTAAGGCACTGCACATTTCTTCAAGGTTGTATCATTCCAGGGTTCATGAAGTCAAGATTGAAGTAGAGGAATGGTGAGGTAAGAGATTTACCAAAAATGATAGTAAATGATTTGGAAAATGGTGATGAAAATAAGATTAAAAATTCTGAAGTGAGTAAGGGAGAATGTGGTATCTCTGGGGTGAAGCAGCGACAGATCAGATTTAAAAGGGGTGCAGCATACAGTATGCTGGTAAAACTACTGGAAAACACAAGAACTGGCATAATTTGAAATGTTTATCCCCAGCTGATGCTGCAGGCACAAAAGGATCTCGTTTGCCAGGTGTTAAAAGATACTCACATTGAACTTGAAAATGATTCAGTATAACGCTCAGACTCTGATATGTACTTCTAAATGAGAGCATACATTGGAGTCAACAAAACAAGACAATATACAGAGCAGGAAATATAATAAAATTTTTGGAGAAGTTCATAATGTTGGCCAAAAATACATACCTTATAGGTGCTGTGCCCTCAAAGAAACTCCAAGAGGAATAACCAAAGCATGTCCTGAGGCTAGATGGTTTGAAGACTTTTGTGGAGAACTTCTTTAAAGATTCATTAATATGTATCGGAATCTCTATCTCATTTGGGACAAAATTGGTCAGAAACAGTGAAAATTTCATTCCATGGATACTCAGTCTGCATTATTACAAGGTTTAGTACTCTGAGATGTCTGTCGTCTGCCCCCTTCCAGAAGCAAGGGTATGCGGGATGTTTGTGATGCCTGAAAAAGTGTTTTGGGGTTTCAGCTGCATCGCTGTGCTGTTGTAACAAAATTCAATGCACCATTATTAAGTCAGGAGGGAGAATCTCTGATTGAACCTGCTGTATTCCAGTGGCTACAGAAGAACAGTAACATCAGTAGAATTCCATGACTTTGCATGGAGTGACTCATATATAATTGTTTTTTAGGTTATTCCCTACTAAAAGCTACCCTTCAGTTGGACTTTGAAAGAGCATGACCACATTTGCTGTCTGTACTTGAACCTGGATACTTTTAATGAGATTATGTTGGCACACCAAGAGAGTTCTAGAAAAATTCCTCATTTTGCCTTCATGAAACCATCAAGGGCAAAACAACAGGACATATGCTTACTTCTGTTGAAGTTGATAAGTTGAAAAGAAGATAGATTTTGCTTCCAGGTAGTCGTCTTTGCTTCCTGTTTGGCACCCAGCATAAAACATGCTGCTATACAAATTGTTCAGTAAACAAGCAGAGCTGTTCAGTAAACAAATAAGTGTTCATGAAAGCCATTCTACTACAGTAGCTGTAAAATTTCAACCTGTAAGGAGGGATGAATCCACAGTACTAATTCTGTTAGTTATCCTTCACATGCAAAACCTACCTACCTGATCATGACACTTAACAGGAATCTTTGATTTACTGGCAATCAAAAAGTATTAGAGCGAGGGCTTTGTATATAGTTAGTTTATTGTAGAGAATTTTTTGTTTGTACATACCTTTTTGTCTTGTTGTTGGATATGATTTGTTATGATATGTTTAAAACTCAATAAAAAGAAATTTAAAAAAAAAAAAAAAGTATTAGAGCGATAAACAGTGTTCTCACAGAAGAAACTGTTGTCATGCGCAATAACCATGTCAGTGCACTCTTTTTAACTATATTCTCAGCGAAAGAATTGATTCATACCCAGAACATTCAGAGTAACCTGTCCTCAGCTTAGAAAGTGTGGGAGACTGCCTTACTAAGAAGAGGGCTTCTTAAGACATTTGAAGATGGAGGAGCATGGAATAGTGACTGTTTAATCTATGTGCAGAATGTTAACCATTTTTTCTCCTTTAGAGAGAGAGAGAGGAAACTTAAGTTGCAGTTACTTTTGTACTTTTGCAACAGCATCTGTTTTGTGGGAGACTTTTGTTGCAACATCTTTTTTTCATTTTGCATTGACAGCTTTTGCAGCAGAATCTGCCTTTATGGTAATGAGTGTGTGCTTTTGCAGCAGTTTAGACTATAGACTGCAGTATGTAGGTATTCTGGTGACATTGCCTATGCAGCTTGAATGTTCAAGAGCATAAATTCTGCTTTTCTTAAAACCTGACTTTTTTTGTTTAAACATTTCAGAAAGTTTTCATGACAGGAAGCATACCTTTCGATCTCTTAGCACAAGATTTCTGGGCAAAGCCAAAAATAATGAAGGGGACCAAGGCCTACAATCAGTAACAGATTTTAAATATTGTTCTTATAAACTTAGAAAATTGCTAGAATAATAGGTTTTGCATTAGCTTGTATTTTCTTCTGAAGGATATGAAGTCTAAAACTCAAATTCCTGTTATTTAGTGACTTCAATCCTCAGTGATTTGCCAGAAAGCTACTGGTTTTATGAGGGACAGACTAAAAATACGAGGCAAAAATTTGGACAGTTGAGGAGTATAACTGGGTGGGATGTAGACAGTGGTATGTTTGTTTCACTGTGATGAAATTTTGTTTTCTGCAGAGACAGCATGCATAGTCTGTCTAGAAATACAAGCCATTTAACTGATGCAGACATCTTGTAATGTATTTCTGACCCACCCCCAATGAGACCTGTTGTCTCAGGAAGGGTGTGTGTCACTGAATCTATTTCTATCTTCTTCTTCTTTCAGCTTTTCTCAGTTAAGGGTCGCCACAGCGGATCACCTGTCCGCTCGTGATTGGCAGTGGAGTTTTACGGTGTCAAGTTTCCAGCCCAGCGCCCAACCTTCCACAGAAGGCACACACATGCACACACTCATGCCTAGGGCCAATTTAAAGTGTCCAAGCCACCTACAGCATGTCTTTGGGATGTGGGGAGGAAACCGGAGCACCCGGAGGAAACCCATGCGACCACAGGGAGGACATACAGACTCTGCACAGAAGGCACCCCAGCCGAGATTCGAACCGGAGAACCTCTTGCTGTGAGGCTGCAATGCTAACGGCTGCACCACAGTGGCCGCCCACTGAACCTATTTCTATATGTCTGCAAATGATCCTAAGTAAATATCTATCATCTTGTCAAAGATTCATAAAGGATACAGGCGATTTTTTTTACTGAAGCTCATGAATGGTATTGTACAAACTCTGAGGTTGATTTTTTGCTAGTTACGTTAGACATTAATTCATTATTTACGGTAATACCGAATGAGTATAGTATTCAAGCTATACATGATTTTTTTATGTACTGCTAGGAATATGCACACTCGAGAAATAGAAAGTGTATGTCAACTCTTAGAAGTTGTACTCCGTAATGTTTTTTTTATTTGATAATGAACCATATCTACAGTTTGCTGGGGTTGCCTTGGGTACACGTCTATGGCCAATACCTATGCAAATTTAGTTCTAAATCATTGGGAATGTGAATGTATATATAGTAACAAAAATGAGTTGAGTACTAATATTTTAATGTATAAACGCGATGTTGATGATTGCTTTCCAATTTGGAAAGGGGATGAACAAAGCCTTATTAGATATGTTGAATATTTAAATAGTACTACGTCTTTAAGATTTAAGTTAACTTATTCAACAGAAGTGTAACCTTTTTGGATGTTAAATATAGTATATGTAGAAAAGAGGTGCATAAATATCGTTATGTACATAGGAGCAGTATGCATGCACCACATGTTTTTAATGGCATTGTGATAGGTCGGTTCATTCGTGTCAGTAGGCTTAATACAAATGAACTTGGGTGTAAGGAGCAGATGTGCCTGATGGGTGATGAGTTTTGTGAAAACGATTATAACACTATGGAAGTGGACCATATTATAAATGAAGTATTTAGTAATCATGGCACTACAGCCAAACCATTCTTTTAAGGAAGAGAAAATCAACACTTGGATATGGTTAAACATGATGTTATTAGGTATTTTACTGCTTACAATTTAAGAGCAGGAGATGTAAAGAAACTAATAGGTAAATATTGGAATATACATAGGGCCTTGCCTGATTTAAGGCAGCTTTTGGATGATAAACCTAAATTTACATATAGGAATTTTAAAAGTCTTAAAAGGAGGTTATGTTACAAAGATTTTGCATCTAATATTGATAGTATAACAAAGTATGGGGCTTTCCCCTGCTTAAATTGTAGCTATTGTAAGGATATTGTCACTTCCGATAGTGATACATTCATTCATCCAGTGACTAAATTTACTTATACATTTCATTGCTATGTGACATGTAGCACCACTCACATTGTCTATTTGGCAACCTGTATAAAATGTCCTAGTTTTTAATGCATCGTTGAGCATAAATCTCATATTTGTAGAAGCACTGAAGCCAATGCCCTATTTAAACGTATATCTGAAACTGACCCAGGTCATTTATTTAATTTAGAGACATTCATGTAGTGCATAAGCGTACTGGGGGGAGGGGTGATTTTAGTAATGTATTAGAAAATGCTGAATATAGTTGGATAATTAAGTTAGGAGCGGATTTGAAGCTTGATTTGAACAGTCCTGTAGCTATCAAACCAGTTTTACTTAAAAAGCAAATAAAGTATTGTTATGTGCTTGTCTGTATGTCTTTTTAAGAAAATTGTTGAAGAGTTTATATTGGCTGGCTGTTATCACATGTCTTAATTTGTATTATTTAAATTGAGAGGATTTTTTTTTAATGGTTTTAACAGTGAGGAAGGTTTTTTACCTGAAAGTTTTTTTTTGTAATAAGATGTTCTTCATCTCACATTGCTGCAGTCCTTACACTTGGGTATACCGCTGTCCTCGGTCGCCCAAAGAGAGGGAGTTGATGCCGGTTTATAAGATTAAACTGACGCCAGGACGCCAGGGTATAATGCGCATGACCGACGCCATATCCTCAGTCTTTATGCAGAAGCAACGCTAAGTGCAGGTTGGCGCCCTGAGATTTTCAAATAGGAGTTTCAGACCGAATCAAAGTTATTAAGTATAGAATATTTTGGTTTTTCTTGCCTCAGTATTTTGATGTCAGAAAAAGTAAATAACTGTATTTTGTGGGAAGCAGATACCACATAGGGATTACCATAACTTGTGTATACCTTGTTTAGTCCCTCTTGTGCTAGGTTTAACAAACGTACTATTAAGAGAAGATTAGATTGTGCCAGGTTGGGTCTTCGTGCGTAAAAAATGTTCTTTAGAAGGCGAGGTTCAGACAGAAATTTCTTTACAGTCCCAGGGAGACTTTACTATTGCAGGATGTGTCCTCTCAGGAGGTAGGCCAGGCTGAAGGGGCTTCTCAGGTAACTGTCCTCCCTCCCTGCCTAAGGTGCCTTCCCCTACTGTTCCCAAGGCTTCTCCCAGAGGCAGGCCAGGTTTAGCTTCAACTGGTGGCACTCCTAGTACTTCAGGCCCTGTGCCCAAGAGACATATGCTTAAGATGGCGGAAGATTTAATTACTCTGATTAGGGGTTCTATGCCCTCCTGAAAAGAGGCCTAATTCTGATTCTGATGTGGATGACACTACTCCTACTGCTTCTCCTCCTGAGGATTTTTCATTCTCAGAGACTCTGCATTCCATGAGGAGCATTTTAAATGGGAAGGTCATCTGATTCCAGGAAAAGACCTCCTGTTCTTACTGTGGTGGAAGATGTTTTTACAGAGGCTTCTTAATCCTGATTCTTTGCCTCCCGCTCCTGTTAAGCCGACAGGTATTATAGGACCTATGTTGCTTGTTGTTAAAAACCCGTCCCTCCGGATAAAGAGGCAAGGGCCTTGGACAGATGGGGAAAGAAAGTTTATACTTCTTCCACTTTAGCCATGAGGGCTTTGAATTGCCAATTCCACATGCTGAGATATCAAACTATCTTCGGAGTTACAAGATCTAGTGCATGTTTCTGAACAGGTAGGCAAGGATCTTGGATGCCCTTTGCAATCTGATGTGTTGTTTGGTTCTCCTGTTGAAGCAGTTTTAAAGGTTAAAGATTTTTACAGGTTCAAAGTTTAGTAGAAAGGGTGGACATATCCTTCTTATGATTCCCAGTCTACACTACAGAGAATCCACACTTGGATATGGTTAAACATGATGTTATTAGATGTTCATCGTGCATACAGCTGCAGTAATCACAGATGGGTTCTCTGCCGTCAGGCGGTCCCTCGGTCGGCCGAATTCCAAAGTCTAGGTCCGGCGTCGGTTGTTGTCGCTTTCTCCTGGCGTCAGTGAGGCGGAGTATATAAGACACAGCCAACGCCATGTTCTTCAGTCTTTTGCCGTGCGGTGCCGAAGCAGAAGCAGTTCGCAAGTGCGGTCGGCCAGCTCTGAATGCGGAAATATTGGAAACCGAAGTCTTCATTAAAGCTAAGTACCCGTTGAAACTTTTCTTGCCTCAGACCGATGTCAGAAAAAGTTAATAATTGTATTTCTTGTGGGAAGCAAATACCGCATAAGGATTTCCATTCCCTCTGCATACCTTGTTTAGGCCCAGACCATGACGTCTCGGGCTGTCGCTTTTGCGCTACCTTCAACAGCTGACAATGGCAAACTCCAGCACCAAGAGGTGGCGAATACAGCGCACAACAATACAAGAAGCAAACCCAATGACTCCCTCATTTCCATGCCAAGCATGTCTCAGCTGGCAGCACCTTTGGGAGGAAAGCTAGCATTATTTGCAAGCAATTGGCATATTGTCACAACAGACAAATGGATCCTGGACATTATAAACAGAGGCTACAAATTTCAATTCCACACTCTTCCAAAAATGAGAGGCATGCCGAACCTGCCACACAATCAAAGGGCAGAGGCTCAAATACAAATTTCAAAGCTCATGGACATGAAAGCTATTCAAGAGGTACCTACTCACGAACAAGGTCAAGGTTTTTATTCAAGGCTCTTTCTGGTACCACGGAAAGGAACCGACTGGAGACCCATTTTGGACTTATCCATCCTAAACACATTTCTACGCGTACCAAAATTCAAGATGCTCACATTACAGCAGCTTCTTCCCATGCTGGGCAAGGAGTTTTGGCTGGTAACATTGGATCTCAAGGAGGCATACCTGCATGTCCCAATCAGACAAACCTGCAGAAGATACCTCAGATTTCTTGCAGGTTCAATCCACTATCAATTCTCTGCATTGCCCTTTGGCTTATCTACTGCGCCCAGAGTATTCACAAAGTGCCTGGCATCAGTGATTGCCTACTGCAGACTTCAAGGGATACAAATTTACCCTTATTTGGACGACTGCCTGATCCAAGCGGACAGCAAGCACATACTTCTGGAACATCTGGCATATGTGGCACGGTTACTGCATTCTCTGGGATACACAATCAACAAACAGAAATCAAACCTAACACCATCTCAGAAAATAACTTTCCTGGGTGCCAACTTGGACACAAACACCCAGATGGCCTACCTTATGCCAGAAAAACAGGGGCAACTATCTCAGTACTTCAAAACACTAGCAAAATGTACCAGGCTTACTGCAAGGAAAATCCTGCAGGCTCTGGGATTCATGACATCTTGCATTCTTTTAATCCCATGTGCAAAGCTGCATATGAGGAAACTTCAATGGTACCTAAAAAACCTATGGTCTCAACACAGTCACAGTTTGGAAACAATAATACCAATAATTCCATGTTTACAAAAGGAATTTCTATGGTGGGCCCAAGCATGTCAAGCAAACACAGGCCTCCCATTCTGCAAGCCTCAAGCAAAGCAAGTCATTACAACAGACGCCTCAGATTACGCCTGGGGGGCGCACATGACGGACAGGTGCATTCAGGGCAAATGGTCCCAAAAGGAAAAGCACCTTCACATCAATCAAAAAGAAATGCTAGCAGTAATAAATGCAATTACAGCTTTCAAGGACTTCCTGCATCCAGGACAATTACTGATAAGAACAGACAACACCACAGTAATGTGGTACATAAACAAACAAGGAGGAACACATTCATACCCCTTGTGCAGACTAGCCATGACTCTTTGGAACTTGGCTCTGAAACGGCAAATGGAACTTCAAGCACAGTACTTGCCAGGATTGGAAAACACGCTGGCAGACAATCTAAGCAGAAATATGACAGATCCACACGAATGGAAGTTACATCCTCAGGTGTTTACAGAGAAGGCCATCTACTAGAAAAGCTTACTCCGCAAAATGGAAGCGGTTTTGCTCTTGGAATGAGAAAAAAGGCCAGGACCCTAGAAAACTGAACTTGCCTCAGGTATTACAGTATCTAGCTGAGCTGCTGAACAGTGAAGTTTCATTTTCTTCCATAAAAATCCATACCTCAGCCATTTCTGCAGAATTCAACACGGATCCTCCTTTATTTTCTCACCCACTCTTACGACAGTTCCTCAGAGGGGCTAAGAAAATAAGACCACCAAGGAAACATCCAATACCAGCCTGGGATCTTAATTACATACTAGAAAAATTAACATTGCCTCCTTTTGAACCAGCTGCCTCAACAGATTTGCAATATTTGTCCTGGAAAACAGCCTTCCTTCTGGCTATCACTTCAGCTCGAAGAGTTTCGGAACTATAGGCCCTCATGGCGGTGCAGCCCTTTCTTATCTTCCATCAAGACATGGTTTCCCTTCGTACCAACCCATCATTTATGCCTAAAGTGGTATCCAGGGTAGCTTTAAATCAAGCCATACACCTTCCTACCTTTTACCCCAATCCTCAAAACAAAGGGGAAAGGCTACTACATTCTTTAGACATCCATAGGCAGCTACGTTACTATTTGGACAGAACAAAGTCCTTCAGGAAATCAGAACAACTCTTTGTGTCCTATGCTGTAGGGGCTCAAGGGAAGCCAGTTTCCAAACAGTCTATTTCAAAGTGGATAGGTCACTGCATACGGTTTTGTTATTCCTATCATGGGAAATCTGTTCCTACAAGTATCAGATCACACTCCACCAGGGCCACAGTTACCTCTACAGCCTTCCTCAGAGGAGTTCCTACCAAAGATATTTTGGAGGCAGCCACTTGGAGTTCTGTACATACCTTCACAAAACACTACCACCTGCCTTTATATTCCAGAACTAGAGCAGGCTTTGCCACTGCTGTGTTGCAGGGCATTCTGGCTCAACCCAGTTCCTCCTAGTACCTACCACCCTGTGCGTAGCTTTGGGACTCTACCCATCTGTGATTACTGCAGCTGTATGCACGATGAACATAGTACAGTTTTGTACCTACCATAAATGTAGATGTTCGAGTGCTAATACAGCTGCAGTACAATTTCCCTCCCTCCTTCCCCACTTGGTAAAGGCATGGGGCCTAACACCTTCATCATTCAACCTGACTGGGTTATCCTTCTATGGTTTATTTGCTTGCAACTACTGATTTTGGATTATATTGCATTGCTTGTTTATACATATAAACATAATTTATGCATTGCCTTCCTTCTGGGGGCACCTGACATCTGGGGCAAGAAAGACTGAAGAACATGGCGTCGGCTGTGTCTTATATACTCCGGCCTCACTGATGTCAGGAGAGAAAGCGACAACAACCGACGCCGGACCTAGACTTTGGAATTCGGCCGACCGAGGGACCTACTGACGGCAGAGAACCCATCTGTGATTACTGCAGCTGTATTAGCACTCGAACATCTACATTTATGGTAGGTACAAAACTGTACCGTATGTTACTGCTTACAATTTAAGAACAGGAGATGTAAAGAAACTAATAGGTAAATATTGGAATATACATAGGGCCTTGCCTGATTTAAGGCAGCTTTTGGATGATAAACCAAAATTTTCATATAGGAATTTTAAAAGTCTTAAAAGGAGGTTATGTTACAAAGATTTTACATCTAATATTGATAGTATAACAAAGTATGGGGCTTTCCTCTGCAAGATCTATTGTAGGCCCTCATGGCGTTGAGCCTTTCATTTTCCATGATAGGGTATCCAGTGACTAAATTTACTTATACATTTCATTGCTATGTGACATGTAGCACCACTCACATTGCCTATTTGGCAACCTGTATAAAATGTCCTAGTTTTTAAAAGTTAGAGTGCATCGTTGAGCATAAATCTCATATTTGTAGAAGCACTGTGCCAATGCCCTATTTAAGTGGATTGGGTTTGCATTGCTTTGTTATATCTGAAACTGACCCAGGTCATTCCACTATTTAATTTAGAGACATTCATGTAGTGGCAACTAAGGATATTTTGGAGGGGTGACTTGTAGTTTAGAAAATGCTGAATATAGTTGGATAATTAAGTTAGGAGCGGATTTGAAGCCTGATTTGAACAGTCCTGTAGCTATCAAACCAGTTTTACTTAAAAAGCAAATAAAGTATTGTTATGTGCTTGTCTGTATGTCTTTTTAAGAAAATTGTTGAAGAGTTTATATTGGCTGGCTGTTATCACATGTCTTAATTTGTATTATTTAAATTGAGAGGGGTTTTTTTTAATGGTTTTAACAGTGAGGAAGGGTTTTTACCTGAAAGCTTTTTTTTTGTAATAAGTTGTCTGGTGGTTGAATCTGAGTATTTACTTTGTGTTTTACATTCTTACATTTGGCTTTGCATCCCACTGCATATCCTTTGTGGGCTTTTAGAAGTGCAAGCCATTTAACTGATGCAGACATCTTGTAATGTATTTCTGTGCATGCAGTCAGTAAAAAAAAGAAAACCACTTTATCTGTTGCAGAGACATTATGATAGTGTTTTGCTGCATATGCATAGAGACATAAGTACCCCATTGACCCCATTGAACATCAAGATATGATGAAAAAGATGTACTCTCACTAACAAAAGTTCCACGAATAGAGTTTTATCCCAAAGCTGCATTACATTTGTACAGATGGTGGCACTTGTTGCAGTTTTGCTGGCAAGTTTTTACTTTACTTTAATGTTGCTTCCTCGTCTTTCTTTCTGTCTCCCACTGATCATCAGCTCTACTTCTCTGACCACCTGGTTAGGCCTTTCACTTCCGTTCAGTGGCTTAGGCTGAGTGAGTTTCAGGGCACTATGAGGCAATGTTCCTCCTCTGCTGTCTAGACATTGCATCCACTCTGTGACCCTGCACCCTATCCCAACCTGTTGTGAACGCCATTGTACTCTCCTGCATCCTGGCAAGACATTGGATACACTTCTTCCCCACACAATCCCTGTCCCTCCCTGTAGAGGAGGAGGGGGGCACATGCTGTTTATTCCTTTTCCTCCTCTTGTTGGTCCCTGCAATGCTGGGCCCATTAATTGACCTCTCCTGATTGCTTGGGTTGTAGGCATGACTCATTTCCTCTTTGCCATGAAGCTGACTACTTTAGGTGGTCTGTTGAGGAGCATTTAAAATTGAATTGTAATCGTTATATTTAGGGGAAGTGGAAATCATTTGCTGCAGGAACTAGATAGTCTGACTGTTAAATGCATAAAATTTTATAATGCGATTTAATGTTTTATTTATTTTTTTTTTATGCCAGGTCCAGTATAATCTGTGGACTGGTTGGAGTCTTATTTATGCACCCTCACACATGAAAAGAACACATTTGACATTGTAATGAAAGTGCCATACATTTGATGACTTTCTCTTTGTTGTGCCTTATTGCCATCTCCATAACTGTTATGTGCTAAGCACTGACATTAGATCAGTTACAGAGTTCAGCATCAGCCCCCTTAATGTTATAGGGAATGTGATGGTGAGTTAAAATGGAAGACTAGAGCCCATTTCCTAAGTAAAACAACTTGACCCCTTTAATATACTGTGTTGTAGTGATATTTCATGAATTTGCAACAACCAGAGATATGCAATTTAACCAACACTTAATGGGTAATGGTCAGATTTGTATTTAATGACTTGTCCAACTGAATGTTCAGTTTTGTTTTTTTTTTTATCAAACCTACTTCAGTTGTTTTCTCTGTTTTTAGGTCATGTTTAGGTGATGGTGGTGGAGCTAGTAATAGCAGCAGTATCTATGGATGTTCATCATTACATAACTGTTGCAGTGGCAGTGCAGTTTGTCATGCCAAGGATATCTGATGTCCAGCCAGCATACAAAAGCTTTTGGCACATTCCTCATACATTGGACGTCCAGTGAAGCATGAGGTTGTGCTGGAATCAATAGGATGTAGAAGTTCCAAAATTTAGAACTTTCCTACCATTGAAACATTCTGTCAGATATTTTGTCTCAGTGTCTTCAATATTGGTGGCTGATGTGCCACTAGGTTTTGTCAGGGGGCAGACAAGTACCCTGTTGGGTACCTTTGTCTTTTTCACTGAAAAGTGTAGCTTAATTAAATCTTTTGCCTGTCAGAAAAGGCAAATGCATGTGTGGCAGGCAGATAGCTATGCAATGAATCCGATGCAGTCTGCATTTTGTGCCTTGGTAAAAATCACGACACAGAGTCTTGGCTCATGTATCCGTGGATGTCCTTCTGTTCACTTGCTGCAGTATTCTTAACGGGAGGGATCTCCTGCCTGAAGGCTACCCAGCGTCGGCCAGTATACAAAAGTCTTGTACTGCTGTAGGGTATGTGGGACATTGCACATAGGCAGCTGTCTGACGTAGGCCATAAAAGCGACGTACGCATGTACCATCCTCAGAACTTTTCTGCTGCCAGTCAGAACGACATTCCAGCCGTTGATCTGATCTTTCCAGTGTTTGACTTCAACCTTTTGCCAGATAAGTGCCCCACTGAGGAATTTTTTCTCTTACTACTGTTTTGGTTATGTCATCCAAGAAGGGCAAGTGCCACTGTGGAAGACGTATTCTACAAAGGACAGCCATTCACAGTGCCCGTTTTGTTTAGGCCCTAACCACCATCACAAGTCCTGTAGCATTTGCCAGTCCTTTGTTCCTAAGGACAAGAAAATGTCTCTATTGGAACCAGAGGTAAATCCCAAAGGTGAAATAAGAAATCCAAACCGAGTAGCTAGACAAAATGATCCTTTAATGACAAATAAAAAATCAACATGCACAAAGCACCTCAGACTGAGCACTTTCGCCTGCTAACAGTCAGGCATCAGAGTCATATTGGTGCAGTTCAAAATGCATTTAAGTAAGGAACCAAATACTGACATCATATCCTGCTAGTTTAACATGTAAAAAAAGACTTGAGTATTTAAATCCTTAGCATAAATTTTTTTATAAAAATGCTAACTGTTAAAATGCACATAAAAATACTTTGAATAAAGTAAAATTAGCCGCTATTTTTATACACTACCATAATACCCTAAAACCACAATTCTTTCTACTAAGACACTTGTGAATTAAAATGCATTTTTCAGCTGATGTTGAAATGCATAGCATGTGTCATATAACCATAGACAGCACAAGGAACAAGAAACTAAGGGTAATGCTGCTAAACGCCAGAAGTCTTAACCTCAAGATGCACGCACTCGAAGCTCTCCTCAGTATGGAGAACATCGATATCTGTGCAGTGACAGAAACCTGGTTCAAGGCTCCAGACAGCACCCTAGCACTACCAGGCTATAACTCATATCATGCTTTTCGGCCCCAAAACCCGGACCGAACCACAAAAGGAGGGGGGAGTTTCCATATTTATCAAGGATATCCACACCTCCAGGTTAGTGGCATTGCACGAAGTATCGGAGAACATCCATATGCAACTAACAGTGGGGCAAGACTGCTTTTCAGTTTATAGCATCCTACAGACCACCCTCTCAAAGTCAGGAATCCCACTCGGCTTTCCTGAAAACATTGGAGAACATGAAGATCTCTCCGAACACCATTATATTGGGCGACTTCAACTACCCAAACATTGACTGGGAGCACTACTCAAGCCCCAGCACCTTAGCCCAAAGGTTCCTGGAAATTATAAACTCAAGTGCTATGGAACAACTAGTCACCACTCCCACAAGAGGGGACAACATACTAGACCTGATCATTACCAACATGGGGACTCTATGCTCCACACCAGAAGTATATCCCTCATTGGTAAGATCAGACCATAAATTAATTTCACTGGATGTCCACATCCGACCCCACCCAGCCCAGAAAACCACAGTGAAAAACTTCTCAAACCGCAACGTCTCACTTCTCAAAACCAAGTGGAATCCTTCAAGGCCCCAGGGCCAGTGGAAACTACGCCCAAACTGCAGAATCCTATATAAATGCATTCTCGGACATCTCCAGGAATGCATGGATCATGCTATCCCAAACAAAACCAAGACCCAATCATCCAAAGGCAGGCATCCAGTCTGGTGGACCCCTGCCATAAATAAACTGTACAACAGAAGGAGGAAGCTACTACATGATAGAGCAAAATCCCTAATAGGGAAGGCATCTCTGATCAGTACTAGCAAAAAAATACGATCCCTCATAAAATCCTCCAAGGCCAGCTTTGAGAGAAAAATTGCACAGGACACCAAAGACAATCATAAGGCTTTTTTCAGTTATGTTAGAAACCTGGGATGCAACTCCCAGACTTGCTCTGAGTTGATTCTAAATGACAAAAAATACACTGAACCCTCAGACATCGCCAATATCCTGGCAGACAGGTTCATTGCAAACTTCACCCCCCCCCCCAAAAAAAAAGAGCAAGTATCTATCCCAGCAGAGGGCTGCCTCCCAAACATCTCTGATGCTCAGGTGAAGGCTGCCCTCTCCAAAGCAAAAACACTGCTTCCATGGGACCAGATGGCATCCCAGGTTGCGTCCTACATGAACTACAAGAGGAACTAATCCCTCAAATAAAACAGCTATACAGTCTCAGCCTCACTACAGGATATGTGCCCACAGAATGGCGTACAGCAACAGTGGTCCCACTTCACAAAGGTGGAGCCTCTACAGACCCTGGAAACTATCGCCCCATAAGCCTGACTAGCTTAGTCTGCAAGGCTATGGAGAGGATCATCATGGAGCTCATAAACAAAGACATTGGGGACCTACAGACACTAGATCCTACCCAGTTCGGCTTTGTCAAGGGCAGATCCTGCCTTTTGAACCTGGTTGACTTCTTCAGTACAGTCACCAAAGCCATAGATGAAGGGAAGGTAGTCCACACAGCCTATCTGGACCTTGCAAAGGCATTTGACACAATACACCACTCGGGCATCATAGATAAGCTATCCAGCTTAAATATAAACCCCTATGTCACAAGATGGGTCGCAAACTGGCTCAAAGACAGAACCCACAGAGTGAGAGTTGCTGGAGCCATGTCAGACTCGAAACCGGTCACAAGTGGCATCCCACAGGGTTCTGTCCTGGGACCATTCTTGTTCGGTATATACTTTACCGAGGTACAGGCAAACGTGGGAGGACTATGGCTCACCAAGTTCGAGCGACTGCAAACTGGGCACCATAACCAACTCTCCAGCTGACACAAACATCCTTCAAAAAGGTCTCACAGAGACAGATAACTGGTGCCATCGCCATGGTTTAAAGCTAAATGCCAAAAAATGTATAGTCATACCCTTTGGCAAAAACAATGTGCCCACAAATTACCACATAGGCGGAAACCCATTAAGTACAGAGAACGTTATTAGGGACCTGGGGACCCAAGTTGATAGCAATCTCTCCTTTGAAAACCACATTGCCAAAGTGGTTAGAAAGACCTTCTACATAGCCCACCTCATCACGAAGGGTTTCACATCTAGATCAAGAGAGGTAATCGTGCCCCTTTATTCATCCCTCATCAGGCCCATCATAGAATACGATGTACCTTACCCGACACCTGCAGCAATTAGAAAGACCCCAAAAGTATCTCACCAAGAGGATCAAGGGTCTCAAACAGATGCCATATGCTGCTTTGTTAAAAAAACTCCAGCTCTACTCAGTTGCATACCGCCTACTTCGAGGTGATCTATGCCTGACATACAAAGCTATGTCAAATCCAGAATTAATGGACATGCTCCACCTCAGTAAATCTAAATCCCTTAGAGCCACACGCTCGAGGGACTTGAACCTCAGCACAGAAATAAATAGAACTTGCTGGAGGGACAGGTTCATAACCCAGAGGGTCCCTTCGCTCTGGAATGGAATTCCAGTTCATGTGAGGCAGAGCACCTCACTGAATATCTTCAAGAAGAATCTCGATAGGTGGATGGGGGGGATCGTAGGTTTGTCCCAGGGATTACTCCCGTGTCACTATTAGACAGAGGCACAGTAAACTAAACCATAAAAAGGGCACAGTATACTCAAATCAAGGGGTGGTGTAAGCCATACAGAATCGGGCTAGGCTTATAATTGCCTCAGGGCAGATAGCCTAGTATGAACCTATGAACACCTATTTCAAGAATGTTTTTTGGTGTCTTTCAGATATTTTGCAAACACTTTAAGCATGCTAAAATACACTTATACACATTGTGCCCTCATTTATTTAAATGCATTTTGAACTGCACCAATATGACTCTGATGATGCCTGCCTGTTAGCAGGTGAAAGCGCTCAGTCTGAGGTGCATTGTGCATGTTGATTCTTTTATGTGTTATTAAAGGATTGTTTTGTCTAACTACGCGTTGGTTTGGATTTCTTATTTTGCCTTTGTTCCCAAGACCGTTAGAAGCAGGCATTCTTCTCTTGCTATTTATCTAGAGAACCAATGGCTTAAGTTGTTAGCTAATCGTATGGAAGGTACCTCTGGGTCCGACGCCGAGCCGGTGAACCACAAGGCCAAGAAATCTCGGCCTGCAGCTTCCTCTGCACCTCCACCATCAGACATTTCTCCCAGGGTACTTGTCAGCCTGGAGGCTTGTCCAACTTCAGACACAGATTCCCTGGCCGAGCCCAGTTCTGAGGCCACCTTGGTTTCATCTGCGAGCACATCAGTGGAGGTCGAACAGACATCCGATCAGCATGTCATGGGAGAACCTCGGCTCGAAAGTATGAAGGGTCCTAGGGGGGTACCTCGCACTCGAGCAAAAGAAGAGATAGTCAGACACTGTTGAATGTAGGCTTTCATCCAGTCCTTTGATATTGCACAGAATTGTCTCTCCTGCAAAGAAAAAAAAAAACTAAGCATTTGTCCCATACCAGAGAGGCCCCTACAGAATGGCAAGCCTTTTCTCAAAGCCTGTTTCAGGCCTACATGGCACTCAAGCCACCTTTCTGTCAGCCTGCTCCTACAACTGCTCCCCAACCTTCTCATAAAAGGATTAGGGACAATGACTCATCTGATGAATTTTCCTCTGATGAAGAGGAATCTTTGGATTATTCTACACAGATCCCCTCTCCCCAGGAATACGTTTCCCCTGAAGAGGAGTCTGTTAGTGCTAATTCTCCTGTGGAAGAGAGATCTTTTGGTGAAACTCTCCTGAAAATGGCAGAACACTTTAAGTGGGATACTTCCCAATTTTCTGATGTCCAGAAAATATACTATCAACTTCTACAAGTTGATGTCCCTAGCCTCTGTGCAGATGTTCTTTGTGTTTCACTGTTGCAGTCATCACATTTGGTTTATCTGCTTGCAGTAGCCCTCAGTCGGCCTGATTATCAAAGTCTTGGGTCCTGCATCGGTTGCTGTCTCATCTTTTATGACGTCAGGTAGTCAGGGGTGTAAAGCATGCAGCCGACGCCATTATGTCAGTCTTTCTTGCCGTGCGGTGCCCGAAGCAGAAGCAGTTCGCAAGTGCCGGTCGGCCGACTCCTGAAATTTTCGTTTTCGAGTTTCAGAACCAAAGTCTTCAACTAAAGCCAAGTACCCTGTTGGGGAAACTTTTTCTTGCTCTAAACCGATGTCAGTAAAAGTAATTGTATCTCTTGTGGAAAGCAAATAACTCATAAAGACTTTCATTCGTACTGTATTCCTTGCCTAGGCCCTGACCACGACATACATCGCTGTCGGTTTTGTACCTTACTTAAACCACAAACTATTCGTCGTCGGTACATTTTCGCTTCTAAATATTTTAGTACTCTGTTCAATTATCGAGATATGTCTTCAGTAAGCCACCCGACTACCGACATTCCGAAAAAACGCAAAGATAAAGGTAGAGACAGGCTGCCTAGGTCCAAAGTTGCCGACGACGCTTCTCCTAAGCTAGTCACCAATTCGCCGGTACTCAGTGAGGCGCTTTCGCAGCCCCTTATATCCACTACTTCAGATCTGCAGGCCTCTACTGAGACCCATTCGTAGTCCGGTATGCCGCGAGATGCTTCAACTGTGGAACCTGCGGATGTCTCTACCTTGGATGGGTCCGGAGCCACTGTGCAGGCACCGGCTTTTGAGGGTGTATTCAGGCTTACTGACTTGCATATTAAACCGATGCCATCTTCTTCTTCTAGGCCTAAAACTCGAACCATGCCTAGGAAACCATCGCGCAGACCGCATGGTCAGGCCTCCGTGCCTAAAAAACAAATTATAAGAATGGCTGAAGATCTTATTACTTTAATCAGGGGAAGCCAACCTTCTCCCTCTAAGAGACCTAGGACTGAATTTGCTCATGATACCTCTGACCAGGATTCTGAAATTTCTGTTTCCTCTGATGACCAGGATTTACCCTTATCAACCTATGAGGATTCTGATGCAGAGGGCTCTATTCCCTCTGCGTTTCCCCCAGAGGATTTTTCTTTTAGTGAAACCTTGCATACTCTTAGGAAGCATTTTCACTGGGAAAGCCAGGATTACTCTAATTCCAAAAAGATGCTTAGAGATTTCTTACTCCTGCCTCAACACAGGCCTTTAGCTTTCCTTCCTGTGCTGGACATTGTTGACGATGCCTTTTCGGAATCTAGCTTGGTCTCTGACTCTTTACCTCCTGCTCCCAGAAAACCTGATAGATATTACAGGGTTCCTGATTCTCACAAGTTCCTTTTTAAAAATCCTACTGCGGATCCTGAGACCATTTCACATGGACCAAAGGGCATTAAGGCTACTACTACTACAAAAAATCCTACCCCCTCTGATAGAGATTCCAGGGCCCTGGATAGATGGGGTAAGAAGGTATACTCCTCTGCAACCTTGGCCATCACAGCCTTAAATTGCCAGTTTCATATGTTAAAGTATCAGCAGCATATTATTGGATTGCTTAAACAGAAAATGATGTTGATTCCTGATTGTGCTGAAAATAAGGATTTACAGAATTTAATGCATTCTGCTGAACAGGTTGGAAAACATACTTTGCAATGTGGTTTTGATTCACTAGAGGCATCTTGCAGGGCTGCTGTCACCAGGTCTGTACTTAGGAGGCATGCTTGGCTTAAGGAGCAATGTTTGCCAGATCATGTTAAAACTAAATTGCTGGATGCTCCCTTAAATCAGGACCGCCTGTTTGGTGACAAAGCAGAAGTTCTTAAAAAGATGGAGGAAAAAGCTAAATCTATGCAAACTTTTAAAGATTTCTTACAAGTGCAGCCTTTTAGATTTAGTAGGCATTGGCCCTCAAAAAATTGGTCTTCCTGCCTCTTCCAGGCCTTCTCAGTTCAAACCCAGAACCAGCAGAACACTCAGGCTTCAGTCCCAGGATATGCACAGGACTAAGCAGTGGAGGGCTCCCACTTCCAAATCAGGGAGTAGCAAGACTCTCCCCCCTATGGTAAGCTGTCTCAATGACTTAACTTTAAAACTTCCAAGCACTTCTCAACTGGCTGCTCCTTTAGTGGGAAAGATTGCTCTGCAAGCAAAAAATTGGGAACTCATTACGCAGGACAAATGGGTTTTAAACATAGTTTCCCAAGGATGCAGATTTCACTTCCACACTTTACCAACCCCAAACAGCTGGCCAGATCTACCCCCAAATCAGTGGGCAGAGGCTCAAAAGCAAGTACTCTC
The DNA here is from genome assembly GCF_019279795.1 of Protopterus annectens. Lineage (NCBI taxonomy): Eukaryota > Metazoa > Chordata > Ceratodontiformes > Protopteridae > Protopterus > Protopterus annectens. Next base: position 529,348,059 of record NC_056733.1, read on the forward strand.
TCTCTTAAGATTAAAGGCTAATTCAGACTGTACCAGAAGAGGAAAAAAGACAAGGTTTCTACTCAAGACTTTTCCTGGTACCCAGAAATGACAACTCATGGCATCCTATCCTGGACCTGTCTATCCTAAACACCTTTTTGGTGATTCCAAAATTCAAGATACTAACTCTTCACCAGTTGCTTCCCATGATAGGCAAAGATGCCTGGTTGGCAACACTGGATTTAAAGGAAGCCTACCTGCACATCCCAGTCAGGGAATCTTGCAGAAAATACCTACGCTTCAAAGCAGGCTGCATGCACTATCAGCTCTCTGCAGTGCCCTTTGGCTTATCTACTGCGCCCAGGGTATTCACAAAGTGCCTAGCTCTAGTCATTGCATTTTATAGACAAAGAAAAATTCATATATACCCGTACCTGGACGATTGTCTAATTCAGGCAGAAAGCCAGGACATACTTTTGAATCATCTGGCATTTGTACAAAAGGTGTTAACTTGTCTTGGGTACACCATAAACGAAAATAAATCACATCTGGTACCCTGTCAACAAATTGTATTCCTGGGAGCAAGCTTGAACACAACTTCCTAGATGGCTTTCCTCATGCCAGAGAAACAAATTCATTTGACAACTTACTTCAAACTAGTGGCCACAAAAACCCTGCTTATCTGCAAGGCAAATACTGCAAGCCTTGAGGTTCATGGCCTCATGCATTCTACTAATTCCATATGTAAGACTGCATATGAGGAAACTACAATGGTATCTAAAAAGCCTATGGTGTCAACATTCTCAGGATCTAGAAGCAATGATTCCTATCATACCTTGCCTACGGTTAGAATTCCTTTGGTGGGCAGAGGCCTGCCACGAAAACAAGGGACTACCATTCACTCTACCCCCTGCCACCCAAACCCTAACAACAGACGCATCAGACTATGCATGGGGGGCTCACCTGGCAGGGAAGTGCATTCAGGGCAAATGGAACCCAAGTCAAATGCACCTGCATATCAATCAAAAAGAAATGTTAGCTGTACAGAACGCTCCGACAGCCTTCAAGGACCACATTCTTCTAGAAAAATTAATGGTAAAGACGGACGACACCACTGTTATGTGGTACATAAACAAGCGGGGGGGGGTACCCATTCTTACCCTCTCTGCAGACTAGCCATGACTCTGTGGAACACAGCCTTGAGCTACCAAGTGCATCTACAGGCTCAATTCCTGCCAGGAAAACTAAATACACTGGCAGACGAACTAAGCAGAAATCTCATGGACCCACACGAGTGGAAACTGGAACCACAGACTTTCAACATGTTGGTCAACAAATGGGGGAGCCCAGGTATAGACCTGTTTGCCTCCCCCCAGATCTACCAATTGGACAAATTCTGCACAAGGACTCCTCACAAACAAGCTTGGAAAGTGGATGCTCTGTCCTTCATCTGGAAAAATCTATCGGTTTATGCCTTTCCTCCTGTGCCTCTCCTCTCCGAAGTACTACTAAAGATCAAACAGGACAAACCAAGGATGATAGTGATTGCACCAGACTGGCCACGCCAACACTGGTACCCCCTCTTGCGCAGTGTGTCACAGCTGGCCCCATGGCACCTGCCTCAGACCCCTACCCTGCTGTCTCAGCAGGAGAGCCATGTTCTGCACCCCCAGCTTCAAACCCTGAACCTGGCAGCCTGGCTAATTACCTAATCTCTCCATTACCATCCCTCAGTAAACAGGTAGTGGATGTTCATTTTGGAGGCAAGGAGGCCTAGTACTAGAAAATCTTATGCTGAAAAATGGAAAAGATTCTGTGCCTGGAACCAAACTCAAGGGATGGCCACAGCAGTGCCCAATTTACCTCAGATTCTTCAATACTTAACTGAGATGCTTCACATGGGCCTTTCGTTTTCCTCCATCAAAATTCACGCCTCAGCCATTTCAGCTCATTACAACACAAAACCACCCCTCTTTTCTCTTCCACTGCTCAAGCAGTTCCTCAGAGGGGCCAAAAACTTAAGATTACTCAGGAGAGCCCCAACTCCAGCCTGGGACCTTAACTTTGTATTGGAAAAACTCACTCTTCCTCCTTTTGAGCCAGCTGCAACTGCAGAGTTAAAATTCCTTTCTTGGAAAACAGCTTTTCTTTTAGCAAATCACTTCAGCAAGAAGGGTATCTGAATTACAGGCCCTTGTGGCAGTGGAGCCTTTCATCATCTTTCATGCAGACAGGGTGTCTCTCAGGACCAATATCTCTTTCATGCCCAAAGTGGTATCCAGTGTGGCTCTTAATCCCATTCATTTGCCAACCTTCTTTTCTAATCCACAGAACAAAGGGGAATGGATACTGCACTGCTTAGATGTGCACAGACAACTTAGATTTTACTTGGACAGGACTAAACCTCAAAGGAAGTCTCAACAACTGCTGGTGGCATTTGCTGCAGAGGCAGAGGGGAAGGCTTTTTCAGCGCAAACCATTTCTAAATGGATAGGCCATTGCATTCATTTCTGCTATAAGCACCATGGAAAACCTATCCCACAGGGGATTAGACCCCATTCAACCAGGGCTGCATCTACCTCTGCAGCCTTTCTCAGAGGTGTCCCTACCAGAGAGATCCTAGAAGCTGCTACCTTGAATTCTGTACATACTTTCACCAAGCATTACCATTTGCCAATTTTCTCTAAATCCAGAGCTGGCTTTGCCACTGCCGTCTTGCAAGGCCTTATAGCTGGTCCTAATGCTATCTAAATTCCTCCTCCCATCCTTAGCTCTGGGAATCTACCCAAATGTGATGACTGCAACAGTGAAACACGAAGAACATAGTACAGCTGTGTACATGTACCATAAATGTAGATTTTCGAGTACATTTACCGTTGCAGTCCTGGTTACCCTCCCTCCAGCCCCCTGACTTCTTTTGTCTATACCTCTATTCAATTTAGTATACTTTAAAAGCTTTTTGGTGTATTTGCTTTTTTGTTGGAGGTATAACCTTGTGTGTGTGTGTATATATATATATATATATATATATATATATATATATGTGTATATATATATATATATATATATATATATATATATATATATATATATATATATATATATATATATATATAATTGCTTCCCATTAAGGGGGGCACCTGACATCTGGGGCAAGAAAAACTGACGTAATGGCGTCGGCTGCATGCTTTATACCCCTGACTACCTGACGTCACGAAAGATGAGACAGCAACCAACGCAGGACCCAAGACTTTGATAATCAGGCTGACTCAGGGCTACTGCAAGCAGATAACCCAAATGTGATGACTGCAACAGTGAATACACTTGAACATCTACATTTATGGTAAGTGTGCACAACTGTACTTTCCACTTGTGCATCCTGCACTTCTGGATGCCTTTCACAATGATTCACAAACCCCAGATTCCCAGGTCCTGGCCACAAAGAAGCCAGACTGCTTTTACAAGTTCCCTGAGGGTTGTAAATTCCTCTTTAGGTGCCCTGCTGTAGACCCTGCAGTTATTTCTGTAGTTACAGATAAACCTTCTAGGATGCTTCCCTCTTCCAATCTTGTCCCATTAGAAAAAAAGAGTTAGAACTCTTGAGAGACTGTATAAAAAGGCCTAAACTTCAGCCACCTTGGCCTTCAGGGCCATCAATTGTCAGACACATATGACTAAGTACTCCGTAGAGCTTTTGTCTTGGACATCTGGTGTAATTGCAGATCTTCTAGATTTAGAAGGAAAAGCTTTGGCTCTATCTATCCTGGGAGCTTCCTCCCAAGTGGCAAAACATTCCATTAAATGCATCTATGATGCTGCGGAGGCTTGTGCCAGGGCAGCTGCTACTGCTTCAGTTCTTGGAAGATTTTCCCGGCTCAGGTTGCAGCCCCTCAAGAATGACTTTAAATCTAAATTAATGGATGCACCATTAGACAATTCAGTCTTATTTGGTAAGGCAGCAGCCTCTCTAAGTCCCTCCAGGAAAAAACAAGGAACTCAAAGAGCTGAAACACATTCTTGTTTCTCCAGTGCCCAGGTTTCATATGAATTTCCCATCTAAGCCTATTTTCATTCATAGCCGCAATCAACACCCCCTCTGGTAAGCCTTCAAGAAGGAGGCAAGAGGCAACAGAAGCCTGGGGTTTCTCAGCCATCCTCACTACAGAGGCAGTTCTTTTCTGACAAAGCAGAGAGTCTAACTACCCTGCAGATGTCACCCTTTCCTCTTTCCCTTCACCTCTAAAATGCTCACATGGTCTTGGAAGTTTAGCACTCCACCCGAACCTTCATGGGCATCCCGCAACCCCCAGCAAGAGCTGTTACCCCCTTCCCAAAACCCCTTTTGGAGCTTTGGCAACAGGGCTTCATTCAAAAGGTTCCTCAAACCTCAACAGGGAAAGCCTTTTATTCAAGAATGTTCTTATTACCCAGAAAGGATGGCCCCTGGAGGCCAATCCTGGATTTATCCCATCTCAACACCTTCTTACAGGTTTCTACCATCAGAATGTTGACACTGCAAACTCTATTCTCCCTTAGCCTTCCACAAGGATACATGGCATCTCTAGATATAAAAGATGCTTACCTTTACATCCCCATTCACCCCATGTTCAGGAAATTCGTATGTTTTTCTGTGGGTTCTTGGCATTTTCAGTTTTCTGCCTTGCCCTTTGGTCTTTCTAACAGCACTGAGGGTATTCACAAAATGCCTGGCTCCAGTGATTGCACACTGCAGGCTTTTGGGCATTCATATTTTTTCGTACCTCAACGACCTGCTCTTACAGGCCCCAACTGCTCACATTCTACTCCAAAACCTGGAGAACCACCATTTCCCTCCTCAGAAAACTAGGATTCACCATTAACTACTGGAAGTTAGTCCTTACCCCTTCACAGGATCACATTTTCCTGGGTTGCCGAATCCAGACAAACATTAGGAAAGTGTTACTTCCACCTCAGAAGATGCAAGACTTTTGGTCCTTCTTTCACTCTCTTCTCCCCTTGACTGACATCACGGCCAGGAAGTTCCTCAGGGTGCTGGGATTCATGGCTTCAACCATTCCCATGGTACTGATAGCAAAGCTCCACAAGAGGAAATTACAGTGGTTCCTCAGATCGGTGTGGACCCAGCATTCTCAACCACTAGAATACAAAGTACCCCTCATTCCTTGCCTAAAGAGGGAACTGCTCTGGTGGATCCAACAGGTAGATTTAAATCCTGGTCTCTTCCTGAATCCTCTCACCCGAGTCCTAGAACTCTAAACACATGCATCAGATGTGGCCTGGGGAGTGGCCTTGGGCAAATTCACAGTTCAGGCAAATTGGTATCCCTCCCAAAAAACAGAACACATCAACATCAGGGAAATGTGAACATTGTTACAAGCTCTGCAAGCACTTCAACCTCTCCTTTGCCCAGACCCTCCACAACTGTTCACAGACATTACAGTACTCTGGTATGTGAATGGGGGGGGCAAATCCTATCTTCTTTACAGGTTGGCTCTTTTGGTATGGGAATTTCTTGCCCAATACCACATGACTATTCAGACAGTGTACATTCCCTCCAACTGGAATTTTGTGGCAGACTCCTTAAGCAAGTCCCTGATTAAATCCCACAAATGGATGCTTCACAGGGATGTGTTCCTGGACATAGTCCACCCATGGGGTATTCCTCAAATAGACTTATTTACTTCCTCTCTGAACAGGCACCATCCAAAATGTCCCAGAATCCCAAGTCCTCTGGTTGGAAGGTAGACGCCCTCTCCTTCTCTTGGAAGGGAATGTTTATGTATGCATTCCCTCCCCTTCCTCTAATACCAGAGGTCTTGTTCAAGATTAGACAGGACCAACCAATAATCTTGCTGGTTGACTTCCTTTTGGCCAAGACAGCACTGTTTCCCCCCTTCTTCTACATTTAGCCAGGCGCTATTACCACAAGTTACCCCAAAGAGTGGCCCTGCTCACACAGAACAAAGAATCCCTAATACATCCACACCTGTCAATGCTACAGCTGCTACTGTGGGTGATAGGATTCTAATCTACTCCAGACACCTATTCTCAGAGGACATGCTCAGGGTTTTGTAGGAGACCAGAAAACCCAATACCAGAAAATCTTATGTTACCAAGTGGAAAGGATTTTCACTCTGGTATCTCTTTAAGAACCAAGACCCACTGACAGTGGGAATCCCAGTGGATCTCTCTTACTTGTGTGAATTGCTCTCTGTTGGCATGACTTAGTCTTCTGTCAAAGAACACGTCAACTATTTCTGCTTGTCTGTCTCTTTCTCCCCCTCTAGTATCCAGATTTGAAGTGAAACAATTCCTTAAGGGCATCCTTCACATTAGGCCTCCAAGAAACCTATTCCGTCCTCCTTGGGACCTTAATTCTGTTCTGGAAAAGTTGACCTTGGACCCTTTTGAGCCTGCATCTTTGGCCTCCCTCAAACACTGCTGTTGGAAAACTGTTTTACTAGTGGCCTTGGCTTCAACCAGAAGGGTGTCAGAGCTTCAAACCCTTATGTCGGTGACCCCCCCCCTTCTTGCCAAAAGTGGTTAATGAGTTTTTCCTTTCTCCACAAAACCACAGTGAGAAGGTACTAGACTCCTTAGATGTATACAGACAACTTAGTTTTTTTCTGGACAAGATTAAAGCTATCAGAAAATCTGATCAGTTATTTGTGAACTTTCATCCCAGGGCTCTGAGGTTACCCCGCTCCAAGTAGACTATTTCTTCTTGGATTTCAAAGGCTATTTGCCTTTGTTACACTCCATGGAAAGAGCCTCTCTTCACACATGAAGGCCTACACTACCAGGGCTGTGGCTTCCTCTGAGGCATTCCTCAAGGGTTTAGACAACAGCGCCATCCTTTAAGCAGCCCCCTGGTCTTCTATCCAAACCTTTAACAAACACTACAAACTGGATGGCATGTCCAGATCCAGAGCCGGATTTGCTAAAGTCATTTTACATGGCTTCATTGAGAGCTCCTCTCTGCCCCTTCCTCCTCCTTTCCCTCTTGAGCTTTGGCACTCTCCTTCAGGTTAAGAACACTGCAGCAGGTGACTAGAAGGACATAGGATAGTTGTGCAAAATCTTACCATAACCATAGATGTCCTTCTCTTCACTGGAGCAGTATTCTATCCCTCCCTCCCTCCTTCCCTCTGGTCTATTGTTTTGCTTGGATGTGACCTTTTATCTCCTTAATATGGCATTCCTCTTTGGGCATTTAGTTCTGAGAATGGTACGTGCGTATGTTGCTTTTATGGCCTACGTCCGACAGCTGCGTACTTGTGATGTCCCACATAGCCTACAGTAGTTTAATACTTCTGTGTACTCGCCGACATAGAGTCACCTTCAGGTGGGAGATACCTCAGGTTAAAAATACTGCAGCAGTGAAGAGAAGGATATCTATGGTTATGGTAAGATTTTACACAACTATTCTATACCTATTCATTTTCATGTCTCCCTTCAGTCAGAGGAAAAGTAAAACCATTAAAAGAGGGCTTAGAAGAGACCAAACGATCCACCTCTTTATCTCAGTCTGCGACTGATGTCCCAGCTATGGTAGACTCTGAACCCTTGAACTCTCAGTTCGATATTCCCAACCCCTCTGGCAGTGCTCCAAGTAAAGCCACTAAGAGTCAAGAATTCAACACATATAGTCAGACTGGATGTCAGGTGTCCTTAATGAGGGAGGACTCTACTTCATTCTGGCTGAAAGACAGGATGGAATAGCTCAAGTTTTGGTAAGCGGTGTGAGGTGGCAGGCTTGTTCATGGAGGTCTGAATGACTGATTCCAACAAGACTGTTCAGCTTGAGACATCCAAGAAAGTCACAAAAAATGAATGTTTCAAAAGAGGACTGGCACAATTTTGCCCAGAGTCTTTCTGGGATTTCCAGTATTTCCAGTCTTCTATGCCAGTTCTTCCTCAATCCAAGAGGAAAAGCTCTCCCTCATCCTGTGAAGAAGAGGTGCTTTCTGATTCTGTTGAGGAAGATCAAAAGTTCTCCCTCATCCTGTGAAGAAGAGGTGCTTTCTGATTCTTTTGAGGAAGATCAAGATTACACTTCACAACTCTCCTTTCCCATCCCATATAGTTTAAGTTGGAGAGGAATATATATTCTGTCTCACCCATTGAAAAGGTTTTATGTTTAGATACAGTTACGAGAATGAAAGAATTGTTTAAATAGTAGGGTAGGGAAATTTCAGAGGCACAGAAAAAGTATCATGACCCCTTGAATCTGGATTCCCCCAAAACCTGGCTGTAGTACCAGTACTACTTGGTGCTTTGGAGGATGCATTTATTTCAGCTTGTGCTTCACCACATTCTCAGTGCCTTGCTCCTAAGTAGTAGTTCCTGATTTCCATAAAAATCTTGTAGCAATCCTTTAGCTGAATCTACTATAATTTCACTTGACAAGGATGGTAGCTCTAAGCCCTTGGCATCTTTAAATCCTGTCCACAGTGGGAGGCGCAGCAGCTGAGCATTTGATAGGTATGGAAAGAAAATAAATGTTTGTTCAAACCTTGCCTTCAGGGCAGTTTGCTGCTAGGTGGGTATGGCTGAGTATCTGCTGTATATTTTCTTAGACATGCAGCAGCTTATTTTAAACCTGGCTGCTTCCGACTCAAAATCTTCCCTGTCAGACCTAGTTTCTTTTGCATCGCAGGTCACAAAACATTAAAAAAAAATGATCCTATGATTCTATAGCAGTGTCATTGATCCAACAGGTAGCACACTTGCCATTGATGCTGGAAGAACTGAAGGCTGGGGTTCTATTCCCAAGCCAGGGGATTGGATTGCTGACACAGTGGTGCAGAATTATAATTGGGGGGGAGTCAAGTCATTTGATGTTTATTGTATGATCACTGCTGCAGTAGCCTTAGCTATACAAGTTGTATCCTGCACAAGATATAATAGACAGCTTACAAAGCTTAAGGCACCTTCCATGTGCCCAGACCATTGACAAAACCCAAGCAGAGCTGTAGAAAATGAGCAGTCTGGCTGCCAAGCCTTTTGAAGTTTCCTGTCTCCAAAAAGCACTCCTCTCGTGAGATTTCATGGCTTGACGGTTGGATGACTTTTATCCATTGCTGGGCAGTTAAGTGCTTTTCGGACAGAAAACCCTCTACAATTTATTTTTTGATTGAAACCATTACTTTTTCTGTGAAAATATTTATTTTATGCTAGGAATTGTATTTTTCTTGGAGTGCCACTTAACTAATGTTTTATTTTTTATGAGTAAACTTATTATTAAATTATGTTTAGGGGCTGGGGTAAATATAAATTGTGCTTTTCTTAAATGTTTTTAATGAGTTTATATCAATATACATTTTAATAACATTTAGTAAAAATGTTTGCATCTTTTCCAGATAAATACAATGGCGGAAATATTTGCAATATGTATAAAGCATGTCAGAATATAAGAGTAAGGATTGAAGTCTGAACTATAAATAATAAAATTGTTGCATCCATTAAAATTACTTTAAAATGAAGCAAATGTTAAAATAGGAAGTATGTATCATTAGAGTTTAAAATCCTTGTAGATCAGTCAATTAATGTATCATTTTCTGAATAAAAGTATGTTAATGAAGTAACTTTAGACCCAGGGTACTTTGTTAAAGGCATTGGAAGTATTCTTTGTTTCTTGATAGACAATTCTGCATCAATCACTACCTGTAGAGATGACAAGAAATCTTGGAAATGAGGAGGAGGAGTACTTTTCTTTCATCTTTTGGTTATGTTTTTTATCATCCCTGCTAAGATTGTCCAAAATGTAGCATTTCTCTTGATTTTCTAAGAATGTTGGTTGAATATTATATCAAATTGCATTTTTATTTAGAGAAAAGTATTTGTAAGGCTTGAAAAAAATGGTTATTAAGTTTTCAATAAGAGCACTCGTAAAAATATGTAACCAGTCAGCTTTGCAACTTAGAGAACATGTCCAACAAACACTTGCCTTATCTTATGTTTAGAAAATCGTGCTAACTTGTCAGGAGTAAAAAAAATCTCTATGTAGGAATTTGCATGTAAAGATTTGTCAGAATAGAGCTAAAGAAGTTTTTCCACTGATTTTAAAATGCTTCATTTTTTTCTGGGATTTGTGATGCCTCTCCCATTGTTATAAATTTCCAAAACAGGTTATCTAAATTGTTGTTGTATGGGACAAGTATTCTATAGTGGTTAGAAATTGAGTTATGAGGATTTATTACTATTATTCTTAGTATATATTAATACACAAAAGTAAACTATTAATTTGGGTTACTCTTTATAAATAGTTTGAAAGAGGGTGAAGTATGATTTCTACGTGCCTTCTGACTCTTTGTATCCATTACCCAGTGTTGTGCTTTTTATGGTTGTTTTGTGTGGCAAAAACACTTGTTCTTTGATACTTACTTTTTTTACTGACTACTGTTGTTTTTTCCTGGACTTCAGGCTTCATTCTTGGCTTTACTTTGGAACAGTTTAACGGTTCCTTGGTTCTTCCTTCTGCTGGCCACAAAAAGAAGAAAATTTCCAGATAGCCTTTACCCCTCAGCAAGCTGCGTTGCTTCAGTCACATGGGTGACATTGCTGTGACCATTTCTGGTCCTCAGACCACTCATCTTCTTCCTTGGATTCCTCTGGTATAGTTCCATCAGCCAGCATGACCAAGGGATCAGACATGTCTTCAGTGGCTGTTGGGGTGTCCTTAGTGGGCATGGTTTTCCATCTCAGAGGAAAGAGCAGGGAAAGCTTCTCTGCCTAGCTGGACCAGGATGCCTGTTCCATGGGGGTTAGGTGATGTCCCCGACAGGTGTCTGTCTGCTTCTATGGAAATTCCTGATAAAAAGAAGCAGATTCTTAGCTCACTGCTTAGTTCAGGCTCTTGATCCCTCTCACTCTGGTGTACTGGTAAAAGGAATTCCCCTATTTGTGAAGATCCCCCAGTGTTTTGAACAGGGAAATTGTTGTAGGGAACAACATCTGTTTTTTTTTTTCTGCTGAGACGACAGATTCTGGTTCAGAGAAGAATGTTTCTTCAGATTGCCCTTGGAAGAATTTTCTTTTTCTGAAACTATATCTAGGGTGAGCCACTTGTTTCATTGGGAACATAAATGACAATCCTGTATCTTTGAAAAAATGTTATGTATTACAAGTGGAATTTCTTCAACCCCGTTCCTCTTCCTCCTCTTCTTCCAGTTTTGGAGGATGTTTTTTTTTATGTGTAACATGCCTGACAGCCAGCCTGCAGCACCTAAGAAGGCAAGACAGATTGTATAAAGTTCTTCAGTCTTAGAGATTTTTCTTTTCTAATCTCATGTCTGACCCTGCAGTGATGTGTTTGGCAAAAGCTGCTGCAGCTAAGCATTTGGCAATTGCTAATCCCTCCCCCTCTGATAAGGTTGGGAAAACCTTTGATAGATTTGGGTGGGAAATGTATACTACCACACTTTTGGCAAGCTCGCATGCTAATGTTTGTACTTGCTTCATTTGAGAATGAGGAACATTGCAGCCACTTTTCACTCTTCTGAGGAAAAATTTTCTGAGTACATGTATTGCTTTTGTGTCTCAGGTGACCAAACATTCGTTTGAAGTGTACGTACGACTTAGCTGATACCTCATCCAAGGCAGCTGCAATTCGAACTGTTATGGGATGGTTTGCAAGGTTACATTTTCAGAACTTACCTGAGGGTATAAAAGCTGAAATTTTGATTTCCCCTTTGGATGATTGTTTTTGGACCATTTGCTCCCGAGGTTTTGTAAAAGTGCATTGAAAGTGAAAGGCTTGACTCAAGGAGTGAACCAGCAATATTCTGGCAAGCAGTCATTCACACTGCAATGGCAAAGGGGGATTCCAAAGAGAGAGGGGAGCTCCCAGAGATCAGGATAGTCCAGTAGGTCTGACTAATCCTCTACAAATTGTAACAACCTGTCCCACCCTGGCAAGCTGCTATTGCTTCCCCAAAAATCTGACTCTCCAGTTCTTTGTGGCAACAAATAAATCTTAAACCAATGGGTTCTGAGAGTGATCCATCAAGGCCACAGATGACAGTAGGAGTCCCTCCCTTCTTTTCTGGGGATTCCTCCTCATCTACCAGACAAAACTTGTTCCCCTGTTGTCATTCAGTATTTGTTGATTTAGAAGGTCATGGAACCTGTTCCTGTTTTTCTGATAGGGAACGTTTTTTATTCAGAAATGTTTTAGTTCCAAAGAACGAAGCCGCCTGGAGACCATTTCTAGACCTTTTGTTTTCTCAGTCAGTTTGTGAAAATTCCAAAATTCAAAATGTTATCCCTTCACAGTCTATCTTTTATTCTCCTATACATTGTTTTGGTAGCTCCAGATTTAAGATGTTTGTATTCACAGCCTCAGATTTCATATTTTTAACATCTTTTCCATGTCTGAATTATGCTGTCAGTTCTTTGCATTACTCTTGGGTTATCTACTGATCCAAGGGTGCTCAAAGTGTGTTTAGCTCCACTGATTGCCTGCAGACTGAAGGATATTCACATTTCCTTAATTAGATGACTTGCTTCATTTGTAGATTCTTTTTCAGAAGTGTCAGTAATCTCTAGGTTGGGTAAGAGATATTCTTTACAGACTGGGTTTCCATGGAGAACATTCAAAGTCTCGACTTACTCCTTCCCCACAAGATTGTTTTCCTGTGGTATCTCCTAGTTACTTTAGTTCATAGAGCTTTATCTGAGTTTTCCATTCAGTATGAGTTCAGCAAGGGAATTGTTCAGGGTATTAGGAATTATGGCATCCATGATTCTCATGATTCCTGTAGCCAGCCTCCACATTTCATTAGCACTTAAAATCAGTTTGATTCCAACGTTAACACTACAGCTTTTCAAGTTTCAGTTTTGAAATTTCTAAAAAGGGAACTGCTTTCATGGAAAGACCAAGTTGTTTCTGAACCCAGGTCTCCCATTCTCTCTTCCAGCTCCAGCACAGTCAGTAACTACAGATGTCTCAGACTTTGCTTGGGCAGCTGTGCCTCTAAGGTTAAAAATGCAAGGTGTTTGGAACAAAAAAAAAACAAAAGACAAACTTAAAGATATTGGCAGTCATAAATGCACTCCACTTTCTTAATCGTGTTGTTCCCAGGATGTCTGCAAGTGATTACAGGAGACATCATAGTGATATGGAATGTAAGCAAACTGGGCTTTTTAGATTGTACCCTCTCTGCATATTAGCCATGGTAGCGTGGGATATAGCAATTCAGCACAATCTCACTATGCAGACATCTTGCCTTGTGTCAGAGCAGACCAATGTGGCAGGCAAGCTGAGCAAGACCAGGACAGAGCCTCACAAATAGAAATCGAGTCAGGTGGCTTCCAGGATTTGATTCAGCTTTGGGGGAACACCTTGAGTAGATGTCTGTTGTAAATGGAGGCAAAATAATTGGAAAAATGTTGCTTCAGGACAGGAAAAACTTTTATATTCTGATGGGCAGCATTGTCCATGTAGGATAGTAATGTTCATGTATGCATTTTTACCCTTTCCACTGATATCCAGGGCCATTTTGAAAATTCAGAAGGGCACTCAAAAGATCTTTGTGGAGACTCGCTTCTGGCCAAGGCAAGGTTCTCCCATCTTTTGGAAATAGCTAATGGTAATGACCACAAGTTTCCTTACAGACTGGACCTACTCAGACAAGACAGGAGCTGTTTGATACACCTAAACATGAAACAACTTCACCTAACTGCCTGGGAATGGGAGTTTTAGTATATTTTAGGCACCTATTTTTAGAGGACATACAGAAGATATTATAAAAGGTAAACATGCTTTTAGGAAGTCGTATATCAGTAAATGGAAAAGATTTTCTAGTTGGTGCCAAAATAAGAACTAGGCCCTTTTTAAGGCTAGTATGTCTTTGGTTCTGTAATATTTATGGAAGTTGTTATTCTCTGTGCTTTCTTGCTCCTCGATCAAGTTTAATTTGTCGGCCATTTCAGCATTTATGCCCATGGATTTTCCCCCCATTCAAAACATTCTTTAGTAAAGACTTTTTTGAAAGGGGTTCTGCATATCCATGCACCTAGAAAACATAGATGTTCTTTGTGTTTCACTGTTGCAGTCATCACATTTTGGTTATCCCTGCCAGGCCCGAATACCAGAGGCTTAGTATTTCTGCGTCGGTTGCTGTCGCTTCAGGACTGACGTCAGGTCATCAGTAGTATAAAGTAAGGCAGCCTACGCCATTACATTAGTCTTTCTTGCTGCGGAGCCCGAAGCAGAAGCCGTTCGCACGAGTGCCGGTCGGCCGCTGCCCGTGTTTCATCTACCAAATTGAAGTTGAAGTCTTCTAAAGCTAAGTACCGCATTGGAGATCCTTTTTTCTTGCACTAACCGATGTCCGAAAAAGTTAATAATTGTCTCGCCTGTGGAAAGTAAATGCCCCACCGAGACTTTCACTCTTACTGCATCACTTGTTTAGGCCCGGATCATGACGTCCCCTGTTGTCACTTCTGTGCTTTAACGCCGGAACTATAGGTTCATAGGTAGGTACTAGGCTATTGGCCCTAGGGCCTATATAAGCCTAGCCAAAGGTACCCTGGCTTTCGCCACCCAAGAAAATTACTTTCCTGTGCCACTGTCGAGCAGAGCCACAGAAGTGATCCCCGGGGTGAATTTCCTATCTCCCATCCAGTCATCAAGATTTTTTTTGAACAGTGCTAATGAGGAGCTTTGTTTGATATAGATAAGTAGTTTGTTCCAGAGTATGGGAAGTCTCTGGGACAGGAATCTATCCCTCCAGCATGTTCTGTTTATTGTGGTGACTAGGTTTAGGTTCCTAGAGTGTGTAGCTCATAGGGATTAGGATTTCTTTAAGTGGAGCACGTCTAAAAGCTCTGGGTTTGACATAGCTTTGTGTGTTAGGCAGAGATCGCCTCTGAGTAGGCGATATGCAACGGAGTAAAGCTGCAGTTTTTTGAGACGGTCTGCATAGGGCATCTCTTTGAGGCCGGTAATCCTCTTTGTAAGGTATTTCTGTGGCCTTTCCAGTTGTTGTAGATGTCTTGTGAGGTACATACCAAAAGGGGCATTGTACTCTATAATGGGTCTAATGAGTGGCAGTAGGGAACAATGACCTCTTTTTTCCTGGATGAGAAACCTTTTGTGATGAGGTGTGCCACATAGAAGGATTTCCTGACTACTGTGGCATGTGATTATCAAAGGAGAGACTACTGTCCACCTGTGTCCCAAAGTCTCTTATCACACTTTCGGTGTTAAGTAGACTACCACCTATGTGGTAGTTCATGGGTACTGAGTTTTTACCAAAAGGAATGACAATGCACTTTTTGGCATTGAGCTTGAGGCCATGGCTTTGACACCAGGCATCTGTCTCAGCAAGGCCCTTTTGTAGGATGTCCACATTTTTTGGAGTTTTGATTATGGCTCCTAGTTTGCAGTCATCTGCGAACTTGGTTAGCCAAAGACCTTCTCTGTTGGCCTGTACTTCAGAGAAGTAGATACCAAACAAGAGAGGACCCAGGACTGAACCCTGTGGTACTCCACTTGTCACTGGTCTGAAGCTGGATTTGGAGTCTGCTACTTTCACAGTGTGGGTTCTGTCAGTGAGCCATTTGGCAACCCATCTTGTGACATAGGGATTTATACCTAGTTTAGTGAGTCTATCTATAATTCCAGAGTGGGGGATGGTGTCAAAAGCCTTGGCGAGATCTAGATAGGCTGTCTGAACCACCTTACCCTCATTTACGGCTTTGGTGACTGCTTCAAAGAAGTCTATCAGGTTTAGGAGACATGATCTGCCTTTTACAAACCCGAACTGGGTGGGGTCCTGAGTTTGGAAATTACCAATGTCATTGTTTATAAGTTCCATGATGATATGCTCCATAGCCTTGCAGACCAGGCTCGTTAGGCTAATGGGGTGGTAGTTTCCGGGGTCTGTGGTGGCTCCCCCTTTGTGGAGTGGGATAACTGTCGCTGTGCACCATTCAGTGGGCACGTAGCCTGAAGTGAGGCTATGATTGAACATGGTACTTAGGTGGGGTGCCAGTTCGTTCTGTTCGTTCTATACGTCGTCAGGCCTTTATTGTAGTTAGATATTTTTGATTAGTCCTCGAATTCTGATATGGCATCGGTAAACCATCCAACAGCAGATCTTTCAAAAAAACATAGACAGAGACAGACCACACAGGTCCAAATCTACCAATGACTCTTCCGTTAAGCTAATCAGTTCTCCGGTCCTCAGTGAGATGCTTTCGCAGCCCCTGATGCCCTTTTCTGTGGATTCTCAGGCTGCTACTGAGACCCTTTCGGAGTCCGGTATGCTGCAGAACTCTTCTTCAGCTAAGGATCTTGCGGTCTTCTCTACCTCGGATGGGTCCGGAGCCACTGAGCAGGCACCAGCTTCAGAGGAAGTCTTTTGCACTACCGATTCTCGGCACAAACCTACGTCTTCTTTCGCAACTACCGTTCTTTCGAAAACAACAGAGTTTTTTAGGCCCAGGGTATGAACCACACCCAAGAAACAGACGACCCAATCTCAGGCACCTACTTCCTTGCCTCAGTCTCAAATGCTTAAAATGGCGGAAGACATTATCATGCTGATCAGGGGAAGCCAAGCTACCCCCTCCAAAAAGAAAAGAGATCTGTCCCCTCTAGTTTTGTCTGAACAAGAGTCAGATGACTCTGATGCATCTGAATATGAAGACTTGCAACCCCTCTCTACTTATGAGGATTCTGATGCAGAGGATTCCATCCCTTCAGCCTCTCCCCCAGAGGATTTTTCCTTTGGGGAAACCCTTCATACCTTAAGGGAGCATTTCCAATGGGAGAGTGAAGACTACCCTCAGTCTAAAAAGAGACTCAGGGAATTCTTAGATCTTCCACAGCACAGACCCTTGGCCATCCCCCCAGTCCTGGATGTTGTGGAGGATGTTTTCCTGGAATCCAGCTTGACTCCTGACACCCTCCCTCCTGCACCCAGAAAACCAGACTGGTACTATAGAGTCCCTGACTCACACAAATTTCTTTTTAAAAATCCTACTGCTGACCCTGAGGTAATTTCTCAAGGGCCTAAAGGGATTAAAGCAACCTTTGCTAGGAATCCCACCCCCTCAGAGAGGGATTCCCGAGCACTAGACAGATGGGGTAAAAAAGTATACATCTCAGCTACTCTTGCTATCAGGGTATTAAATTGTCGTCAGTTCCATATGCTAAAATTTCAACAACATACCCTGGAACTCCTCAAGCAAAAAGAGTTAATGCATTCTGCAAGTCAAGTAACTAAACACACCTTGCATTGTGGTTTGATGCCCTATTAGCTTCTTGCAGGACAGCAGTCACTGGATGTGTCATTAGAAGGCATGCATGGCTTAAGGAACAGCCCCTGCCAGACCATGTCAAATGTAAATTGTTGGATGCCCTCTTGCACAAAGACAACTTATTTGACACTAAGGCAGAAGATGTCTTAAAAAATATGGAAGAAAAAGCAAAATCTATGCAGACAGTTAAGGATTTATTACAGGTCCAGCCACCCAGGTTCAGCAGGCATTGTCCCACCAAACAGTGGTCCTTTCCTGCTCCCACTGAGCCAATCCAGCCCATTCCCCGGGGAACCCCCCCCCCCAGACAGCAGCCACAGGGAATGCAGACATCTAAGCAGTGGACTACCTCCACTTCAAAACCAGGGAATGCTAAACCACCCCCTTATGATAAGAACTCTCAATGACTCTCCTCCCCCACCCACTCCCTCTGCCCACCTTCACTTACCCCTAGGAGGAAAACTCACCTTTCACGGAAGCACCTGGGGCACCGTTACCAACGACCACTGGGTTTTCGACATAGTGTCTCAGGGATACAAATTTTCCTTTCACACCCTTCCATCCCCAAAAGTGTTCCCAGATCTACCTCCAAACCAGTGGGCATAGGCTCAAAAGCAAATCTCTCACCTGCTTTCTATGAGGGCAGTAGAGCATGTTCCTGCAGAACAGATAGGTCAAGGTTTCTAGTCCCGACATTTTCTGATGCCCAGAAAAGAGGGCACCTGGTGCCCCATCCTTGATCTATCCATTCTAAACACCTTCCTGGTGATCCCAAAATTCAAAATGCTCACCCTCCAGCAGCTGCTACCCATGCTGTCCAAGGATGTTTGGCTAGCCACCCTAGATATAAAAGATACCTACCTCCACATTCCTATCAGGGAGTCATGCAGGAAATATCACTGTTTCAGGCCCGGATCTCAACACTTCTCTGTGCTTCCCTTTGGCTTATCTACTGCTCCCAGAGTTTTCACAAAGTGTCTGTCTCTGGCCATTGCCTGTTGCAGACAAAGGAGTATCCATATTTACCCATACTTAGATGATTGCCTTATTCAGGCAGACAGCCAGGAAAAGCTGCTCAAGCACCTGACCTTTGTAAAGACCCTATTAACCACCCTAGGGTACACAATCAATGAAAATAAATCCAAACAAGTGCCAACCCAAAGGATTACCTTCCTGGGAGCAAGCCTGGACACAGCATTCCAGATGGCATTCCTTACACCAGAAAAACAAATTTTATTGACAAACTACTTCTCTCAACTAGCCACCAGACCCCAGTTATCTGCAAGGAAGATCCTGCAAGCTCTGGGGTTTGTGGCATCTTGCATACTACTCATTCCATATGCCAGACTGCATATGAGGAAACTTCAGTGGTACCTAAAAAGCCTTTGGTGTCAACACTCTCAAGACCTGGAGACTCTTAGACCTATAATTCCTTGCCTCAGAAAAGATTTTCTTTGGTGGGCATCAGCATGCTCCCACAACAAGGGACTACCTTTCTCACCACCCCCTGCCACCCAGACTCTCACCACAGACTCATCAGGCTATGCTTGGGGTGCACACCTGGATGGCAGGTGCATACAGAGACAATGGAGCCCGCAGCAAATCCCTCTGCACATCAACCAAAAAGAGTTGATGGCTGTCCAGCATGCCTTGATTGCTTTCAAGCCCCTTCTCTCCCCAGGGGCTCACCTGATCAAAACAGACAACACCGCTGTGATGTGGTATATCAACAAGCAGGGAGGGACTCACTCCTACCCTGTATGCAAGTTGGCCATGACCCTTTGGCACACAGCCTCTGCCATGTAACTGCACCTGTTAGCACAGTTCCTACCAGGTTTTCTCAACAGTCTGGCAGACCAATTGAGCAGAAATCTACTGGACCCACACGAGTGCAGCTCAACAGAAGAACCTTCATCCTAATAACTCAGAATTGGGGCACCCCGAAGTTTGACCTCTTTGCCTCCCACACCAACCATCCGCTCAGCAAGTTCTGCACCAGGGAGCATCACTGCATGGCTTGGAAAGTGGATGCCCTGTCCTTCCCCTGGGTCAATCTGTCGATCTATGCCTTTCCTCCACTACCTCTTATCCCCAGGGTACTGCTCAAAATAAAGGAGGAAAAATCGAGGACAATTCTTATAGCTCCAGATTGGCCTCACCAGCACAGGTGCCCCTTGCTGCGCAGCCTGTCTCTACTTCCACCATGGCATCTTCCTCAGATTCCAAACCTCCTGACCCATAGCGAAGGGGAATTCATGCATCCCCAATTGCAGACACTCAATTTGGCACCTTGGCTTATTCCCTAACCCCATATCAATCAGCCAGCCTCAGTAAACGGGTTCTAGATGTTGTATGTGAGGCCAGACGCCCTAGCACTAGAAAGACTTATGCTGACAAATGGAAAAGGTTCTGCACTTGGATCCATACTAAAGGAGCCAATGCAGCACAGCCCTCCCCCCTCTCATCCTGGATTACTTAGCTGACCTACTACACAGTGGCCTCTCTTTCTCCTCTATAAAAATTCATGCCTCTACTATCTCTGCTCATTTCCCCACTGAGCAGCCCTTTTTCTCACACTCTTTGATCAAACCGTTCCTAAGAGGGGCTAGCAACTTGAGGATGGCCAGAAGAGCACCAGCACCAGCTTGGGACCTTAATTTTGTGTTGGAAAAGCTCACCCTGCCCTCTTTTGAACCAACGTCTTCTGCAGAGCTAAAATTTCTCTCCTGAAAGACAGCTTTCCTTCTGGCCATCACTTCAGCCAGAAGTCTCCAAGCTGCAAGCGCTTATGGCTGTGGAACCCTTCATCATCTTCCATGCTGACAGGGTTTCCCTCAGAACTAACCCATCCTTCATGCCCAAGGTGGTGTTTAGTGTGGCTCTCTACCAATCCATTCATTTGCTCACCTTTTTCCCTTATCCCTAGAACAAGGGGGAAAGAATCCTGCACTCTCTAGATGTGCACATACATACAGCTCAGATTCCATGTAGACAGGACTAAATCCTTCAGAAAGTCTGATCAATTGCTGGTTAGCTTTGCTACAAGGGCAGAAGGCAAAGCTATCTCCAAACACACCATTTCCAAATGGATAGCACACTGCAGCCATTTCTGCTACAAACATCATGGAAAGCCTCCCTCCAAGGGGGTCAGGACTCAATCCATCAGAGCAGCCTCCACCTCTGCAGCTTTCCTCAGAGGAGTCCCCACCTCAGGAAATTGAATTTTAAGATATTACTTGGCGATCATGTAGACCCTGCGGCATCTCAACTACACGTCCCCAGTACTTTTATCCCCCCCTACACCCTGTGTTAGAGATGTTTGAGAGGTGTTGTGAACTAGACCTGAGGCATATGGCCAACAACACCGTTCATAATTATGGTGCTATCAACATAAGTAAATGTGAGAGAGACCTCATTGAATTTTTAGGCACCCAAGATCTAAGGTTTTGTAAACCAGATAAGGGAGGTGGATTGGTGGTGTTTACGAATACTGATTATGAGTACAGGATGTATGATGTGTTAAAATCTAACAAGTACATGTTGAGTTCTAGATCTGAAGTCAATTGTGCGTATAAGTTAATTAATGATACCATTGAGGACTTGTTCATTGAGAATAAAATTGACTTAAAGACACATGATTATTTAATTACATCTTACCCAAAATTTTCATGTGTCTTTGGCATCCCTAAAATACATAAATGTATCGATAACCCTCCATTGAGGTTATTGGTGGATAGCAGGGGTACTCCAACATATACATGTGCGAAATTGATAGACTCTATCCTTCAGAAATACGTTTTGAAAGAGGCACAGATTTGCAAGGACTCCTGGTCCTATTTGGAAAGCATTAGAGAGATCACTTTTGATACAGATATGAACTTTATCACAATAGATGTCAAGGACTTATACAGTAGTATACCCCAGGATATAGCTTTAGAATGGGTTAGCCTCATGATGAAGAAACACAATGCTCCAGTGAGTGAGATGGACTTGGTGACAACACTTGGGGACTTGGTGTTGTCTTACAACTTCTTCACATTTCGTAATGATTTCTTCAAACAAAAAGTAGGCGTAGCCATGGGGTCGCCATGTGGAGGTAGCATGGCGAACTTGGTTATGGCCTACTGGGAGTCTACCCATGTGTTTTCGTCTTTAAACCCTTATTTGGAGAAAATCATATTATACACGCGTTTTCTAGACGATATATTTATTCTTTCTTGCATTACAGAATATGAAGCTTCTATGTTGGTTAACTACTTTAATGGCAGTACACATTTTCTTGAATTTACATACACGTTTTCTACTGCTAGTATTGCATATTTGGATGTATGGTTGCAAAAAGATTTCCAGCATAATTGTTTTACCTCTAAGATACACCGTAAGTAGACATATTCTTACACTTTCCTGCACTTTACCAGCTGTCATCCTTTTTCCCAAAAAAGATCTGTGGTTAAGGGACAACTGGTACGTGCTGCGAGAATGATCACATTGTATGATGATTTCTGCGAGGAGTGTTTAAACTTGAGGAATATGTTTATAGCAAGGGGTTATCCTGTTAGTTTGTTGGATGAGCTGATTCAGGAAGTAACTGACAAACGTTTGGATAGGTTGTACACACCCTTGTTACCTATAGTTACACATATAGGGACAAACACAACTATTCCAGTAAATACTGGTACTTGCATTGACACAGTGGTTGTTGACAGCACAGTTGGTACTAACAATGCTGACTTGGTTGAGCAACTTGAAGCAATTGTTGACAAGAACACATCTTTAGCTGGCGAGACAGCCTCTGAGGCGGTTGATGAGTCTTCCTTAACATGTTCATTCATCACCACTTTCAATTTGAACAGTGGTTTATGTAAGGATATCATTTTTAAAAATTGGGAACTGTTCAAAATGTATCCTGACATTTATGAAAAAGTGGGGTATCAACCACGAGTGGTTTATAAGAGGGGTAAAAATATGAAGAATATTTTGGAAGTGAAACCTTCTGGATTAGTGCGCAATGCAGGCATGCATAAATGCCAGAATTGTAACTATTGCAGATTCATTGAGGAAGGGACACATTTTAGTATATGTAATTACACACATAAGATAGCTTTTAAATTGAATTGTAACACAACATATGTGATATACTTGGCAAGATGTAAATCATGCCCAGCCTTCTACATAGGTAAAACTGTGAGAAGGCTGAGGGAACGTATATATGAACATATATACGCTACAAAAAAGTTGAAAATGGAAAATGCTCTAGCCAAGCATATTAGTGTGTACCCTAACCATAGTTTCAAGTTCATGGCGATAGATCACATCCCTATGGATCAGAGAGGAGGGCCTAGACCACTAAAATTAGAAGAGGCAGAGTTAATTTGGCAGGTGAGACTGTATGCTTATAGGCATCCTGGATTAAACGACACCTGTTCAATTGCCAGTATTTTGAAATTAAAAAACCTTATAAGATGATACTGTCATAGAATATGTACCTTTTGTACACAAACTTGTCATCCATTCTACTTTATTTTAACTTTATTTAGGTTATTATTATATATATATTTTTTTTTCACATTATTTAGTTTTGTATGTAGGTTTTATATTTATGGTTATATTATTATTATTACTTATTATCGACAGTATGTTGATGCAGGCTGCTCACTAGTGTTTTTTAAAAAACACACCTTTTAAATTAATTAATCAATTGATTAATTGAGTAATTTATGATTGTATATAATGTGATTGTAACTTGTTGTTTTATGTCCTTTGAAGAAGGCAAGCATTGGGCTTGTCGAAAAGCGCTTTGGTTATTTTCAGTAAAAGATCTATTTTTAGTTAAGGTCGCTGGTCTACGTTTGGTTTCTTTCATTATTAGCTTTGCTACAAGGGCAGAAGGCAAAGCTATCTCCAAACACACCATTTCCAAATGGATAGCACACTGCAGCCATTTCTGCTACAAACATCATGGAAAGCCTCCCTCCAAGGGGGTCAGGACTCAATCCATCAGAGCAGCCTCCACCTCTGCAGCTTTCCTCAGAGGAGTCCCCACCAGGGACATCCTAGAGGCTGCCACCTGGACATCTGTTCACACTTTTACCAAACATTGCCAACTGCCTCTCTTCTCCAAATTCAGTACAGGGTTTGCCTGTGCA
Organism: Protopterus annectens; assembly: GCF_019279795.1. Classification (NCBI taxonomy): domain Eukaryota; kingdom Metazoa; phylum Chordata; order Ceratodontiformes; family Protopteridae; genus Protopterus; species Protopterus annectens. The sequence continues at coordinate 529,371,455 of NC_056733.1, forward strand.
GTCTTGCAGGGCATCCTAGCCCAGCCCCTGGTTTCCTTGACTACCTCCACCCATTTCCTCAGCTTTGGGAATGAACCCAAATGTGAGGACTGCATCAGTCAAACATGAAGAACATAATGCAGTTGTATACACTTGACATAAATGTAGATGTTCGAGTGTGTTCACTGTTGCAGTCCTGGTTTCCCTCCCTCCATCCCACTTTCTTCTCTTTCCTTACAAGGGACATATTGGTATTTACTTTCTACTGGTGGGGTTCTTCCACCAGAACCTGGCTCCTACTTGGTGGCCCCTGACAGGTTAGGGCAAGAAAAAATGATGCAATGGCGTTGGCTGGCTTACATTATACTACTGACATCAGTTCTGAAGCGACAGCAATCGTCGCAGAAATAGTAAGCCTCTGGTATTCAGGCCAGCCGACAGCTACCCTGACAGGGATAACCCAAATGTGATGACTGCAACAGTGAATAAACTCGAACACCTACATTTATGGTAAGTGTACACAACTGTACTTTCCTCCTTGAGATTTTAAATTTGTTTTGGAAAAATTAACTCTTGCTCCATTTGATCCAGCACTTCAGGCTGATGTGAAGTTTTTAACATGGAAACGATTTTGATGATCTAACTTCAGCAAGAAGAGTGTCTGAGTTGCAAGCTGTAGTATTGGGTCACTCTTGCCAAATTTTTCACAAAGTTTTTTTCTTAACTGATTCTTCATTTATGCCTAAAGTAGTATCTGAGTTTACTTTAAGCCAATCTATCCATCTCCGTGTCGTCTTTTCAGAACCTAAAGTTGAGGATTAAGAAATCATACTAATTCCACAGATGACTCTGATACTGTGTTGATAATGACTAAAACCATCAGAAGTTCTGATCAGTTTGTTTCTTATGAAGGTAAAAAAAGGGTAACCTGTGTTAAAGCTGACTTATTTCAAAATGGGTGTTCCATGTTATCTTCTCTTGTTATTCGCCCATAACAAGTCAGTCCCAGGCAGGCGTAAGGCACATTCTGCTTAAAGCCTTGGCTTTATCAGTGGTGGTTTGGAAGGTAAAAGGCAAACTGATCCACTCCCAAGTATTTATTTAGCGCTTTTGTTTATAAAATACAAACTTCCTCAGAATAAAAGCTTAAAAACTTGAACCATAGTGGCCAACTCATTTATATGTGCACTAAAAACCATGTGATAAAACTTGCATCAGTTTGGAACCAGCATTTAAAGATATATTACATCTGCAGTTTATATCACTTGCATTTTCATAGTTTGTAGACATTTGTATTTTATAAACGAAAGTGCTAAATAAATACCTGGGAGTTGATTAGTTTGCCTTTTGCCTTCATTTGTGTTGTTTCTACAGTTTGTTGGTGTTGTGGAAGTTTTGGTGTTTTGGAAGGTGGTGGACTCTAGAGGCAGCAACTTGATCTTCTGTACATACTTTTACAAAACATTACAAACTAGATTTATTTTCCGGATCTAGAGTAGGCTTTACTCGGATCATTCTCCAGGGGCTCCTGGACCCTTGATGTTTTTCTTCCCAGTCCTTATAAACTCCAATGTAGGATTATATTTTGATATTAGGATTATAGATTTAGGCCAGTCAGCTCAGAGAAGGGTCTAATTGTTTTTCCGCCCCACCACCTTGCTGTAGTTCTGTTGTTGCCTCCCACTTATAATGATTTGACAACATAATTTCCTCTCTGTCCCGAACTGGCTGTTGACAGTGAACATGTAAGTATCCTTTTGCAAAGTCTGTCCCCCTAAACTACTCATCAGGCTAAAAGACCTTTGATTTAATTGCTTAATACTGAGTGTACTGTTACTTCTTGTACTGATTTGAGTATTAAATTAGTAAGTTGTTTTACTGTAACTAGCTTACTGGTTCTTGCTGATGGCAGAGGAAGGTTTATAGGCTAGTTATTTTATACTGAAATTTAAATACACAGTAGCATGGTCCACCCAAACATTTTCCTAAAAATCTAACTCTAAGCAGTTATAGTTACCCCTGCCCTCAGAGTCATTCCGGTCAGTGTCATGAACCAACACTTCTCACAACATCTCCAGCAGATTGATTAAGATGGGTAACTTGAGACCGTGTAAGAATTGTCTCATGCTGTGACAGTCTATTACTCAGACAGAATAAGTGTGTGTGAGAGATATACATATATAATATCCTTGGAGGCAAAAATCCTGACACCGAAATCGTCAACAGCATACCACACATCACAGCTCTCCAAAGCCATCACAGTACTTATGCTGAGGTTCTAAACATAAATTTGCATAAACCTCAAAGACCTCCAAAATACAACACAGGCACACAAAGCACACTCGGCATATTAAGCCTACTTCCTCACATAGTACAAGGAGTCCCAAAGTCATAGATGCTGAGCCTGTAAGGCAGGCATCAGTACAGGCGTACATTCTTGTTATAAGTGACTTCATTATAAGATATACGGATCTGGTTCGTACTAGGCTGAATAAGGGAGTGTCAATTGCATGTCTGGTGCCAGGGCCCATCAGATCATGCATGCATTCAAGTCCTTAAACAACAAGTAGCAGTATGACTGTCATAGATCATGCTGATGTCAATGGCCTGAGGTGTACCTCCATGAATTATATGAAGAGAAACATGATGGTGCTCTCAGACTGTGTGTACAAGGCAGGTATGAGCCTAGCACTGAGCAGCATTCTACGTTCTTTAAGCAAGATGCGGCGATATGAGCAAAAAATAGTTGACTTCAATAATTGGCTTAGGTTTTGGTGTTATTTGAAGGGGGTGCAGTATTTGTCAGCCAGGGAGGATATGATCGACAGACCAGGCTGTGTCGCCAGAGATGACATGCATATTTCCCATCTGGAGTTTTGATTATTGGCAAAGACATTGTCCATCCTGACAGTGCCTTTTTTAGGCAATGCCAGCCTGATCAATCTATCAACATAACGAAACAAGTAATGGAAAATATGAAGGTGTTGCTGATCAGTGTTAGGAGCCTGAACAAGAAACTCTACTCTTTACATGCCCTTCTCATCCTGGAAGACATTGAAATCTGTGCAGTGACTACGACATGGTTTAAAATAGTGGAGAGCACTCTGGCAGTTCAAGGCTATAATGCCTTCCACATGTTTAGACCAGCTACTGCACAGGAGGAGAAAAAAGGTGATGGTATATTAGTCTACGTTCAGAAAAGGTTGCCATCAGGGCTGATGAAGAAGCATGATGCACTAGAACTTCATGTCCAGATAACCATAACCAAGGGCTCATACCATATAATAGAATGTAGAATGTACTGTATGACCAGAAAAAGCCATATTGCCTTCTTTGAGAACTAGAATCAGTGTTAAAACCAATACCATTTTCCTCACTGATGTAAACTGTCCAGCCATAGACTGGGAAACCTACACCACCACTAGTGCACAAGCACAGAGATTTATGGACTTTCAGTGTAAATGCCCTGGAACAATTAGAGTATCCACTTGGGGAATAAGATCTTGGATCTTGTCCTTACTAATATGGGAGCATCTTGCACCATCCCTTACATATCTTTATCACTTATGTCTGACCATAAAGCAGTCTCCTTTGAAATAAAATTGAAACCAGAGATCCCTTCCATAAAGGTACCTTTAGACATTTCTTTAAGACAAACTACCCATACCTGAGTGATATTGGCAAGCTTCAAATCCCGACCAAATCCAGTTCACTCCACTGAATGCGCAGAAATGTACACCATCACACTATACCAGCATTTAAACAAGCTGCATAGATGCAGCTGTACCCCATAGGAACAAGTGGAGGGCAAACCCACATGTTGGAACCATAATATCAACAAGCTTGATAGTAAAAGGAAAATAATTTTGACCAAATGTAAGAAGAGTAACTCCCAGAATGTTAGAGCCCCTATCACTCAAGTAAACAAACAACTCAGGAGCTTAATAAAATCCAGCAAGTCCAAGTTTGAAGCTAAAATAGCTATCAAAGGCAATTACAAGGCATTTTAGTTATGTTATTAATCTCAAAAGTATAATGTAGCAGTGTGCTGAGCTGATTGGTGAACAATGTTACCTAGAGTGAGGCTTAAGATGCAGTTAACCTACTGGCCGATAGATTTAGCTCTAACTTTACCCCTCTCGCCCCTCTGTCTGTCCCTCAAGATATACCTGAAACTGGCTCATCTCCAGCTATCACACAAGACCAAGTCCTAAAAGTGCTATCAAAAGCTAAAAATAGTGCATCAGCGGGTCCTGACAATATCCCTAGATGCATCTGAAATAGCATGAAGGATGATTTAGTCACACTGCTAACAACACTGTTCATTCTCAGCCTCCATACAGGTTTTGTACCAAGGAAATGGAGAGCAGGTACAGTCATTCCACTTAGCAATTGTAGACGCATAAGTCTGACCAGCATCATATGCAAAGCCATGGAAAGACTTGTTCTGGAATTAACCAATCAGGATATAAGAAACCTCCAAACACTGGACCGATCTCAGTTTGGATTTGTCAAGGGCAGGTCATGCTTACTGAACTGGTGGAATTTTTTTTTAAGTCTCCAAAGCAATGGATGAAGCCAAAATGGTACACTGCACATACTTCAACCTAGCCAAAGCTTTTGACACATTTTACTCACTCAGGTATAGTAGAAAAACTAAAATTGGGAATAAACCCCTTTGTCACTGACTGGCTTGCAAACTGGCTCACAGGACGTTGGTGATCAATATCTGCTGTTTTGCATCTGCTTTTCTGAAGCAAAAGCCAATATCAAAGGACTTTGGCTGACTAAGTTTGCAGATGACTGCAAACTAGCAGCAATCATTGAATCCCAAGATGGCTTAGCCATCCATCAGGAAGGTTTGTCTCAAATAAATAACTTGCGTCAAAATCTTGATCTGAAACCGAATGCCAAAAAATGCATTATTGTATCCTTTGAGAAGTCATCTAACCTCCGGGGACTACCACATTGACAATATGTCCCTAACAGCTGAACTAGTTGTTCAGGATTGGGGGACTTATGTGGACGTTGACCTAACTTTTGATCAATATGTGTGTGTTGTTGTAAGAAAGTCCTTCTATATTGCACAACTTATAAACAAAGGGATTGTGTCTAGAACTTGTGATGTCATTGTTGCCCTTTACACAGCCCTCATTAGGCCAGTCATTCAATGTAATGCCCAGACACATGCAACAACTGGAGCAGCTACAGAGATACCTTCGTAAAAGGATACAAGGCCTGAACAAAGCCCTGTCATTATACTAGGTAACCTACAAACTGCTAGGAAGTGACCTGTGTTTGGCATACAAGACATCCTCCAACTCATTACTGATGGATATATTGCACATCAACAAGTCAAATGGTATCAGAAATACTCAAGTCTAGGGATCTAAGCCTCTTCTGCAACATCAACAGAACAGTTTGGAGGGACAGGTATATTTTGCAGAGGATACTGCAGCTGCTGTGGAACAGACTCCCCACCCACATAAAATAAAGTTCATCCTTGTCCATTTTTATGTGCAGCATAGTTCTATGGATGGTAAACATCAGATGTACCCCAGGACTGGTCCCTGTACTACTAATGGACAGATGCAGCTCATAAATGCTTTATGTTCATGTTTCACTGTTGCAGTCATCACATTTGGGTTATCCCTGCCAGAGTAGCCTTCAGTCGGCCCGAATACCAGAGGCGTAGTATTTCTGCATTGGTTGCCATTGCTCCAGGACTGACGTTAGGTCATCAGTAGCATAAAATAAGGCAGTCGACGCCATTACACCACTCTTTCTTGCCAAGGAGCCCAAAGCAGAAGCAGTTCGCATGAGTGCCAGTCGGTTTTCATTTTCTGAATTGAAGTTGAAGTCTTGTAAACCTGAGTACCTCGTTGGGGATCCTTTTTTCTTGCTCTAACCGATGTCAGAAAAAGTTACAATTGTCTCCCCTGTGGAAAGCAAATACCACACCGAGACTTTTATTCTAACTGCGTCACTTTGCTTAGGCCCAGACCATGACGTCCCCCACTGTCATTTTTGTGCTTTGTTCAATGCCAGCACTATACATCGTCGGGCCCTTATTGTAGGTAGATATTTTCGCTCTCAGTCCTCGAATTCCGATATGGCTCTGGTAAGCCATCCGACAGCAGATCTTCTGAAAAAATGTGAGGATAAAGACAGAGACAGACCACACAGGTCCAAACCTACCGACGACGCTTCCGTTAAGCTAGTCGTCATTTCTCTGGTCCTCAGTGAGGCGCTTTCACAGCCCCTGATGCCCACTTCTGTGGATTTGCAGGCCACTGCCGAGACCCATTCGGAGTCCGGTATGCCGCAAGACTCTTCATCGACTAAGGATCCTGTGGATGTCTCTACCTTGGATGGGGTCCAGAGCCGCTGAACAGGCACCGGCTTCTGAGGAAGTACTTCGCACTACTGATTCTCGACACTGACTTCTTTCACGTCTACCGTTCTTTCAAAAACTACCGAGTTTCTAAGGCCCAGGGTAAGAACCACACCCAAGAAACCGACGACCCAATCTCAGGCACCTGCTTCCTTGCCTCAGTCTCAAATGCTTAAAATGGCGGAAGACCTTATAATGCTGATCAAGCTGCCCCTTCCAAAGGAAAAAGAGATTTGTCCCCAGTAGTTTTATCTGTACAGGAGTCCGATGACACTGATGCATCTGAATATGAAGACGTGCCACCCCTCTCCGCTTATGAGGAATCTGATGCAGAGGAGTCCATTCCTTCAGCCTCTCCACCCAAGGACTTTTCATTTGGGGAAACCCTACATACTTTAAGGGAGCATTTCCAATAGGAATTTCAGGATTACCCTCAGTCTATAAAGAGACTCAGGGAATTCTTAATTCTTCCACAGCACATACGTCTGGCCATTCCTCCTGTCCTGGATGTTGTGGGTGATGTTTTTATGGAATCTAGTTTGACTACTGACACCCCACTCCTGCTCCCAGGAAACCTGACAGGTACTACATAGTCCCTGTCTCTCACACATTTCTTTTCAAAAATGCTACTGCTGACCCTGAGGTTATTTCTCAAGGACCTAAAGGAATGAAAGCAACTTCTGCTAAGAATCCCACCCTCTCATATAGGGATTCCCCAGCATTAGACAGATGGGGTAAAAAAGTATACACCTCTGCTACTCTTGCTATTAGAGCACTAAATTGTCAGTTCCATATGTTAAAATTTCAACAACATACCATGGAACTCCTCAAAAAAAATATCATCTTTTCCTGCTTGTACAGAAAATAGTTACAAGAGTGTTAATGCATTCTGCAAGTCAACTAACTGCACACACCTTACAGTGTGGTTTTGATGCCCTAGAAGCATCTTGCAGGGCAGCAGTCACTGGCTCTGTCCATAGAGGGCATGCTTGGCTTAAGGAACAGCCCTTGCCAGACCATGTCAAATCCAGATTATTGGACGCACCCTTGCACAAAGACAACTTATTTGGCACCAAGGCAGAGGAGGTCTTAAAAAAGATGGAAGAAAAAGCTAAATCTGTGTAGATAGTTAAGGACTTCCTGCAAGTCCAGCCACCCAGGTTCAGTAGGCATTGCCCCTCCAAGCACTGGTCCTTTCCTGCCCCCTCCAGGTCACCTCAGCCCAGACTCCGGGGAAGCAGACCCATGGAATGCAGAAATCTAAGCACTGGAGTTCCTCATCTTCAAAACTAGGAAGTGCTAAGCCACCCACTCATGGTAAGAACTCAGAATGACTTTCCACTTCCACCTCTCCCTCTTCCCACCTGCACTTGCCCCTAGGAGGAAACTCTCCTTCCATGCAAGCACCTGGGCCACCATTACCAACGACCGCTGGGTCCTCAACATAGCGTCCCAGGGATACAAATTTTATTTCCACACACTAACTGAACCCAAAAGAGTTCCCAGATCCCCCCCCCCAACAAACCAGTGGGTAGAGGCCAAAAAGCAAGTCCTTTCCCTGCTTTCTGTGAGGGCAATAGAGCACATTCCTGCAGAACAGATAGGCCAAGGTTTCTACTCCAGACTCTTCCTGGTACCCAGAAAAGAGGGCACCTGGCACCCCATCCTCGATCTATCCATTCTAAACACCATTTTAGTGATACCAAAATTCAAAATGCTCACTCTCCAGCAACTACTACCTAAGCTCTCCAAGGATGTTTGGTTAGCCACCTTTGACCTAAAAGAGGCCTACCTACACATCCCAATCAGGGAGTCATGCAGGAAATATCTGTCTTTCAGGGCAGGATCACTGCACTTTCAGTTCTCTGCGCTTCCCTTTGGCTTATCCACTACTCCCAGAGTTTTCACAAAATGTCTGGCTCCCACCATTGCTTTTTGCAGACAAAGAAATATTCAAGTTTACCCATACTTAGATGACTGCCTAATTCAGGTAGACAGGAAAAGCTGCTCAAGCACCTGGCCTTTTTAAAGGAGCTACTGACCTCCCTAGGGTATACTATCAACGAAAAGAAATCCAAACTAGTACCCACCCAAAAAATTATATTCCTGGGAGCAAGCCTGGACACAGCATCCCAAATAGCATTCCTTACACCAGAAAAACAAACCTACCTGACAGCCTATTTCTCTCAACTAGCCACCAGACCCCAGTTATCCACAAGGAAAATCCTGCAAGCTCTGGGGTTCATGGCTTCTTGCATTGTACTCATTCCATATGCCAGACTGCATATGAGGAAACTACAATGGTACCTAAAAAACCTTTGGTATCAACACTCTCAAGACCTGGAAACTCTTACTCCAATGATACCTTGTTTAAGGAAAGATTTTCTTTGGTGGACAGCAGCATGCTACAAAAACAAGGGATTACCCTTCTCACAACCCCACACCACCCAAACCCTCACCACAGATGCATCAGACTATGCCTGGGGTGCACACCTGGAGAGCAGGTGCATACAGGGCCAATGGAGCCCACATAAAGTACATCTGCACATCAACTAAAAAGAGGTGTTAGCTGTCCAGCACACATTGACAGATTTCAGACCCCTACTCTCCCTGGGGGCTCTACTGATCAAAACAGACAACACCACTATATTGTGGTATATCAACAAGCAGTGAGGGACTCACTCGTACCCTCTGTGCAGGTTTGCCATGACCCTTTAGAACACGGCCTCAGCCATGCAACTACACCTGTTAGCACAATTCCTACCAGGCTCTCTAAACACTCTGGCAGACAACTTCAGCAGAAACTTTCTGGACCCACACAAGTGGCAGCTAGACCAAAGGACTTTCACCCTTGTAACTTAGAAATGGGACACCACGAAGGTCGACCTCTTTGCTTCCCACTCCAACCATCAGCTCAGCAAGTTCTGCACTAGGGAGCCTCACTGCAAGGCCTGGAAAGTGGATGCTCTATCCTTCCAGTGGGTCAACCTCTCAGTCTATGCATTTCCCCCACTACCACTCATTACAAGTTTACTGCTCAGAATAAGGGAGGAAAAACCGAGGACAATCCTGATTGCCCCGGAATGGCCACACCAGCACTGGTATCCATTGCTGTGCAGCCTGTCACCTCTGCCATCATGGCATCTCCCTCAGATCCCAACAGTCCTGACCCAGAGGGAAGGAGAATTCATGCATCCCCAATTACAGACCCTTAATCTGGCAGCCTGGCTTATTCCCTGACCACTGCACAAGCTGCCAATCTCAGCAAACAAGTTCTAGATGTTATACATGAGGCCAGATGGCCTAGCACTAGAAAGTCTTATGCTGACAAATACAAAAGGTTTTGCACCTGGATCCAGGCTAAGGGAGCTGGGATGGCACAGCCCTCCCTACCGCTCATCCTGGATTACCTTGCTGACCTACTACACAAGGGTCTATCCTTTTTTTCTATTAAAATTCATGCCTCAGCTATCTCTGCTCATTTCAGCACAGAGCCACCTCTTTTCTCACACCTTTTCATCAAACAGTTCCTAAGAGGGGCTAACAACTTGAGGCCACCCAGAAGAGAACCTACCCCAGCTTGGGACCTAAACTTTGTGTTGGAAAAGCTCACCCTGCCCCCCTTTTGAGCCAACAGCTTCAGCAGAGTTAAAATTTCTCTCATGGAAGACAGCCTTGCTTCTGGCCATCACTTCAGCAAGAAAAGTATCCCAGCTACAAGCACTAATAGCTGTAGAGCCCTTCATCATTTTCCATGCTGACATGGTTTCCCTCAGGACTAACCCATCCTTCATGCCAAAAGTGGTGTCCAGTGTGGCTCTCAACCAATCCATTCATTTGCCCACCTTTTTCCCTAACGCACAAAACAAGGGGGAAAATGATACTGCACTCTCTAGATATACACAGACAGCTCAGATTCTATCTAGACAGGACTAAATCATTAGAAAGACTGATCAATTGTTAGTCAGTTTTGCTGCAGGAGCAGAGGGCAAAGCCATATCCAAACAAACCATTTCCAAGTGGATAGCACACTGCATCAATTTCTGCCACAAGCAATACGGGAAACCTTCCCCCAAGGGAGTCAGGACACATTACACCAGAGCAACCTCCACCTGTGCAGCTTTCCTCAGAGGGGTCCCCCACCAGGGACATCCTGGAGGCTGCAACATGGGCATCAGTTCATACCCTCACCAAGCATTACCACCTGGCTATCTTCTCCAAATCCAGGGCAGGCTTTGCCACCGCGGTCTTGCAGGGCATGCTAGCCAGCCCCCAGTCTTCTTGACTGCCTCTACCCTTTTCTTCAGCTTTGGTAATCAACCCAAATGTGATGATTGCAACAGTGAAACACAAAGAACATAGTACAGTTGTGTACACTTACCATAAATGTAGATGTTCGAGTGCATTCACTGTTGTAGTCCTGGTTTCCTTTCCTCCATCCCCCTTGTCTCTCTCTCTCTCTCTCTCCTTACAAGGAATTTCTGGTATTTACTTTCTACTGGTGATGGTCTTCCACCATAACCTAGCTCCCGCTTGTGGGCTGCTGACAGGGCAAGAAAAACTGATGCAATGGCGTCAGCTGCCTTATTTTATATGACTGACGACCTGACGCCAGTCCTGGAGCGATGGCAACCAACGTAGAAATATTACGCCTCTGGTATTTGGGCCGACTGAGGGCTACCCTGGCAGGGATAACCCAAATGTGATGACTGCAACAGTTGATACACTTGAACATCTACATGTATGGTAACCATACACAACTGTACTATTCCATGCATGAGTCCCCTCAAAGTATTTATGGTATGATCCCATTTATTCTCATTGGGGTAATGTGTAATTATTGACCACAGAATGGGTAAGGCCAATCTATAAACAAGGTGGAATATATTATTTTGAGTGCAAAAATGGATTTGGCTAGGCTTAAAATGGCCCGCAAGGGCTGCTTGCATGGTACTTACCCAAGAATCTATGTAGCTAAGTTTACTACAGCAGTGCTCTAATGATGGATGTAGTACAGTTGTGTAAGTAAACTTAGCATAATAGTAGATGTTTGATTGATCACAGTTGCAGTGCCCACTCCCTCCCTTCCTCCATACCTATTTGTGTTTATTTACTGCTATGGTGTGGAGATTAGATTTTAGTTTCCAGACATTGTCCTTTTTCATGGCTCTAGACTCCCTCTTTCGGTTATCCTGAAAACTCTGAAGGGTTTGATGCTCAAACTACTGATTTTCTATAGCTCTGCTTCAGCTGCCAATGGTATGGGCATTTGGAGGGTGCCCTTAAGCTTTGGAAGCTGTCTTGGTGGGTTATATCCTGATGGTCTTTGTGTTTCACTGTTTCAGTCATCACACTTGGGATTATCTGCCTGCAGGTAGCCCTCAGTCGGCCCGAATACCAGAGACGTAGTATTTCTATGTCAGTTGCTGTTGCTTCAGTACTGATGTCAGGTCGTCAGGGGTATAAAAACAGGCAACCAATGCCATTACATCACTCTTTCTTGCTGAGGAGCCAGAAGCAGAACCAGTTTGCACGAGTGCCGGTCGGCCGCTACCTGAGTTTTCGTTACTGAATTGAATCATCTTGAAGTCTTCTAAAGCTAAGTACCCCGTTGGGGATCCTTTTTTCTTGCTATAACTGATGTCAGAAAAAGTTAACAATTGTCTTGCCTGTGGAAAGCAAATACCACACCAAGATTTTCATTCTTACTGTGTCACCTGTTTAGGCCCAGACCACGACGTACCTCACTGTCGGTTTTGTGCCTTGTCCAGTGCCCGAACTATTCGTCGTCAGGCCCTTATTGTCACTAAATACTTTCGCTCTTGATCTCCGTATTCCGTAATGGCTTTGGTAAGCCATTTGACTACCGATCTTCTGAAAAAACATAAGGATAAAGACAGAGACAGACCGCACAGGCCCAAAACTGCCGACGATGCTTCCGTTCAGCTAGTCAGCAGTTCGCCGGTACTCGAGATGCTTTTGCAGCCCTTGATGCCCGCTTCTGTGGATTCGCAGGCCACTACCAAGAACAGTTCGGAGTCCGGTATGCCATGAGACTCTTCTTTGATTACAGAACCTGCAGATGTCTCTACCTTGGATGGGTCCGGAGCCACTGTGTAGGCACCGGCTTCCGAGGAAGTTCTTCGTATTCCCGATATTCGACACAAACCGGCGACTTCTTTCACATCTTCAGTTCTGTCTAAAACAACCAAGTTTCTAAGGCCAAGAGTATGAGCTATGCCTAAAAAAACGAAAACCCAAACTCAAGCACCTGCTTCCTTGCCACAAAATCAAATGCTTAAAATGGCAGAAGACCTGATTATGCTGATTAGGGGAAGCCAGACTTCACCTGCTAAGAGAAGAAGAGCACTGTCCCCAGCAGCTATAACTGACCAAGAGTCCGACTCTGAGGTTTCTGATTATGAAAACATGCCTTTATCTGCTAATGGGAATTCATATGCAGAGGAGTCCATTCCCTCTGCTTCCCCTCCAGAGGATTTTTCTTTTGGTGAAACCCTTCATAGAGCATTTCCACTGGGAAAGTCAGGGTCCAAAAAGAGACTCAGATAATTTTTAGATTTACCTCAACATTGACCTTTAGCAATTCCTCCTGTTCTGGAAGTTGTGGATGATGTCTTTATAGAATCCAGTCTAACTCCTGATACTTTACCCCCGGCTGCAAGGAAACCAGACAGGTACTACAGAGTCACTCACTCTCTCAAATTTCTTTTTAAAAATCCTACTGCTGACCCAGAGGTCATTTCCCAGAGGCCTAAAGGTATAAAAGCAACTACAGCTAAGAATCCCACACCTTCAGACAGGGATTCCCGAGCTTTAGACAGATGGGGTAAAAAAGTATACACCTCTGCAACTTTCGCCATTAGGGCATTGAATTGCCAGTTTCACATGCTGAAATAGCAGCATATTATGAAACTTGTCAAGCAAAAATTATCTACCTTTACAGACTGTGCAGAAAATAAAGAATTTCAAGAGCTTATGCATTCTGCAAGCCAAGTCAGCAAGCATACTTTGCAGTGAGGCTTTGACGCCCTAGAAGCTTCTTGCAGGCAGCAGTCACTGGTTCTGTACGGAGAAGGCATGCTTGGCTTAAGGAACAGACCTTGCCAGACCATGTCAAATCAAAATTACTAGATGCTGTTTTGAACAAGGACAATATGGCACCAAAGCAGAAGAGGTTCTAAAAAAGATGCAAGAAAAAGCGAAGTCTATGCAGACAGTCAAATAATTTTTGCAAGTGCAGCCTCCAAGATTCAGTAGGCATTGCGCCTATAAACATTGGGCCTTTCCAGCCCCCTCAAGGCCATCTCAAACTAGACACAGGGGAAACAGATCCCCCAGATTACAGTCTCAGGATATGCAGAGATCTAAGCAGTGGAGTGCATCCACTTATAAAATAGGGAGTGTTAAGCCACCCCTTATGGAAAGAATTCACAGTGACTTCTCAACTCCAGTCCTCCCCTCTGCCCAGTTGATTGTGCCCCTAGGAGGAAAACGTGCCCATCATGCAAAAAAGCTGGACCTCCATCATCAAAGACCGATGGGTCCTCAACATTGTATCCCAGGGGTACAAATTTTACTTCCACTCACTGCCAACCCTAAAAGGGTTCCCAGACCTTTCTCCAAACCAGTGGGCAGAGGCACAAAACCAAATTCAATCCCTGCTCTCTCCATAAGGGCAATTCATCCTGTTCCTGCAGAACAAATAGGTCAAGGGTTTTATTCCAGACTTTTTCTGGTATCCAGAAAAGAGGGCACGTGGCACCCAATCCTAGATCTTTCCATTCTAAACACCTTCCCGGTGGTACCAAAATTCAGAATGCTAACCCTTCAGCAGCTTCTTCCTATACTGTCCAAAGATGCTTGGTTAGCCACCCTAGACCTAAAAGAAGCTTATCTACACATCCCTATCAGGGACTCATGCAGAAAATAGCTACGCTTCAGGGCAGAATCTATGCAGTATCACTTCTCTGCACTTTCCTTTTGCTTAACCACTGCTCCCAGAGTCATCGCAAAATGCCTGGCTCCAGCCATTGCCTATTGCAGACAGAGAAAGATTCAAATTTACCTGTACCTGGACAATTGCCTGATTCAGGCAGTCAGGAAAAGCTGTTGAAGCACCTTCCATTTGTAAAGAACCTTCTAACCTCCCTGGGTACACTATCAATGAAAAGAAATCAAAACTAGTCCCCAGTCAAAAGATTGTATTCCTGGGAGCAAGCTTAGATACAGCATCCCAGATTGCATTACTTACACCAGAAAAACAAGCCTGACAGGCTACTTCACTCAAATAGCCACCAGAACCCAGCTATCCGCAAGGAAAATCCTGCAGGCCCTAGGGTTCATGGCCTCTTGCATTCTACTGATTCCACATGCCAAACTTCATATGAGGAAACTTCAGTGGTACTTGTAAAGTCTTTGGTGCCAACATTCTCAGGATCTGGAAACCGTCATACCTTGTCTAAGGACAGAGTTTCTTTGGTGGGCAGCAGCATGCAACCACAACAAGGGACTTCCCTGTACTCAAACCCACACTGCCCAGAGCCTAACCACAGATGCAGCAGACTATGCCTGGGGGGCACATCTGGCGACAGGTGCATTCAGGGCCACTGGAACCCAAGTCACATTCATCTGCACATCAACCAAAAAGAGATGTTAGCTGTTCAGTATGCTCCGACAGCTTTCAAATCCCTACTTTCACCAGGACCCTTGCTAATAAAAACAGACAACACCACAGTTATGTGGTACATCAACAAGCAGGGGTGAACCCTCTCTTACCCACTTTGCAGGCTAGCCATGGCCCTGTGGAACATAGCCTTGGACATGCAGATTTCATCTGCAAGCTTAATTCCTGCCAGGCAAACAAAACTCTCTGGCAGACTTGAGCAGATATGTACTAGACCTACACAAGTGGCAATGGACTCCAGCACCTTCAGCCTTCTAACCCTGAAATGGGGGACCCCAGAGGTGGACCTTTTTGCCTCCCCCTGCAATCACCAGCTTGTCAAATTCTGCACCAGGACACCTCACATCAGAGCCTGGAAAATGTGTACGTTATCCTTCCAGTGGGTAAACCTCTGTCTATGCATTTCTCCCTCTGCCTCTTCTCGCAAGGATATTACTCAAGATAAGACAGGACAAACCAAGGACAATCCTGATTGCCCCGGACTGGCCACACCAGCACTGGTACCGACTACTGGGCAGCCTGTCACCGGTGCCACCCTGGTACATACCCCAGATCCCAACCCTCCTCACCCAGCAGGAGGGACAGATCCTGCATCTGCAACTGCAAACCCTGAATCTTGCAGCCTGGCTTATTCCTTGAATTCTGCCCCAGTGACCAGACTAAGCAAACAGGTGCTGGACGTCATTCTTGAAGCCAGAAGACCCAGTAAAAAGAAATCCTATGCTGATAAGTAGAAAAGGTATTGCTCCTGGATTCAGTCCAAAGGAGAGGACACAGCACTGCCCTCCTTACATCTAATCCTGGATTACCTAGCAGATCTACTCCACAGAGGCCTATCCTTCTCCTCAATTAAGATCCATGCCTCTGCCATCTTGGCTCATTACAGCACTGAGCCATCTCTCTTCTCTTACCCTCTCATCAGGCAGTTCCTGAGAGGGGCAAACAACCTAAGGCCACCAAGAAGAGCACCCACCCCTGCTTGAGACCTTAACTTTGTACTGGAAAAGCACAAGCTACCCCCCTTTGAGCCTGCAGTGTCAGCAGAGTTAAAATTCCTCTCTTGGAAAACAGCCTTGCTTCTGGCCATCACTTCAGCTAGAGGAGTGTCTGAGCTACAAGCACTTACTGCTGTGGAATCCTTCATTATTTTTCATGCTGACAGGGTCTCCCTCAGGACTACCCCTTCCTTTATGACAAAAGTGGTGTCCAGTGTGGCTCTCAACCAATCTTTCCATTTGCCAACCTTTTTCCCTAATCCTCAAAATAAAGGGGAAAGGATCCTGCACTCCTTGGACGTGCACAGGCAGCTCAGATTCTACCTGGATACGATTAAAGCCTTCAGGAAATCTGACCCGTTACTAGTCAGTTTTGCACCAGGGGCAAAGGGCAAGGCCATTTCAAAACAATTTCCAAATGGATAGCACACTGTATCCATTTCTGCCACAAACACCATGGGAGACCAACCCCATCAGGGGGTCAGAACACATTTCACTAGGGCAACTTCTACTTCTACAGCATTCCTTAGGGGAGTCCCTACCCAGGGACATTCTGGAAGCTGCTACCTAGAGTTCTGTACACACCTTCACCAAGCATTACCACCTAGCTATCTTTTCCAAATCCAGGGCAGGTTTTGCAACAGCAGTCCTGCAGGGCATACTAGCCAGCCCCAACTCTTCTTGACTGCCTCCACCCTTTCTTCAGCTTTGGGAATCAACCCAAGTGTGATACCTGCAACAGTGAAACATGAAGAACATAGTACATTTGTGTACACTTGCCATAAATGTAGATGTTAGAGTGTATTCACTGTTGCAGTCCTGGTTTCCCACCCTCCAGCCCCCTTGTCTCTCTCTCTCTCTCTCTTCTCTCTATTACTCACCCCTTACTGGGTTATTGGTATTTACTTTTTACTGGTGGTGTTTTTCACACCATAACTTTGCTCCCTATTTGGGAGGCTCCTGACAATTGGGGCAAGAAAAACTGATGAAATGGCATCGGCTCCCTGTTTTTATACCCCTGATGACCTGACCTCAGTACTGAAGTGACAGCAACCGATGCAGAAATACTAAGTCTCTGGTATTTGGGCTGCCTGAGGGCTACCTGCAGGCAGATAACCCCAAGTGTGATGACTGCAACAGTGAATATACTCGAACATCTACATTTATGGTAAGTGTACACAACTGTACTTTCAGGATATAACCCGTATAGTCAAGGCCACTGCAGCAATGATCAGGCGAACACATACTGTTATGGTAGGTTTACTTACACATTTGCCTTTTCGTTCACCAGTCCCTAAATACCACACAAGCCATCCTTCAAGCTAAGGCCGTTTCTTTAGGAAGCCTTGCAAGCCGCAACAACAATATGTAAAAAGAAATGGGAAGCAAACTCCAAAAAAAGAAGGATAATGGTCCACATGATTACCTGAGCTAGATAACCTGCCATTAGAAATTCATATTTAGCCAAATGGAAGAGATTTTTTAGCTAGTGCCATAGCAGAGACTTGAATCCAACTGATGCAGGGGCTACAGTGATACTCCAGTACCCATGCAAATTGCTCAAAGCTGGCCTGTCTTTATACCTCTGTCAAGATGCATCTCTTTCCATTTTTGTTTGTCTACCCAAGATCCACACCCTTTCTTTTCTGCTCCAAGTCGTGCAGTTCTTGAAAGGGGTTTTACATATTACACCACATAGAAAGCAGGTGGTTCCATCATGGGATCTTAATTTTGTATTGGAGAAGCTAACCTCTTACCTCCTTTTGAACATGCAGTTAGCACTTCTGTAAATTTCTTACTTGGAAGACAACTTTACTGCTACGACTTAGGCTACATGAGTTGCAAGCCCTCATGTCTGCTCAGCCCTTTTTTATCTACCATAAAGATAGAACGACTGTTAAAACTAATCCTTCTTGCATGACCAAAGTTTGTTTCTGAGTTAGTCATATCAGTCACCTGCTTATTTTATTTCCCCCTAGATTATGAACAGAGAAGAAAGAATGTCACATTCCCTGGATATCCACAGAGAACTCCAGTACTGCCTGGATAAGATAAAATGTTTCAGACTGTCTGATAACACTATTTCTTTTGAAGGCAAGAAAAAAGGCCAGTTAGTTTCCTAACAAACTGTATCTAGATGGTTATCTTAGACTATTCAGTTCTGCTATTCTCATCATGGGACTATCCCCCCACCAGAATGTTAAGGCACACTCCACAAGAGCTGTGCCTACCTCTGGGGCATTTTGGAAAGTGGTAAATTGCAGAGCTATTCTAGTGTTGGTAACTTGGTCTGTGTCAACACTCACTAAACATCACAAAACTGATATTTTTTCTGGAACTGGATTTGCTACATCTATTCTCCAGTGGCTATTGGACTCTATTCCTACTTTCTCTGTCTTTGTTCTCTAAGTTTTGGCAGTCATGCCATATAGTTTTGTGTCAATGTAATAGTGATATAATAATGAGCGTAGTACAGTTGTGTAAGCAAACTTGGCATAGCAGTTGATGTTAACATAGATCATCATTGCAGTACTAACATGCTTCTGTCACCACCCTATTTGTTTCTGTGCTGTTTGCCTCTAGTTGCGGTGGGGTCTCTGTTATCTTTGCCTCTTGTTTCTGGCATGATGTAAGTTGACACAGTTGTCAGGGTATCACATATCTTGTGGCTGCAGCATCCCATTTTAGATGCAAAAAAAGCGTTGAATGTTGCCACAGATATGTCTCATTTGTACCAGCACACCCTCATGCTTCAAAGGATGTACAGTGGGGAGGAAGACACCCAAAAGCAAATGCCAAATAAAAAAATGTGGTAGAGTGGGGTTAATGTCATACTGAATAATTGTTTATTTTATTACTCAAGATAGTCTCAGTGACGTAGCATTGGGGCCAGAAATGTAACATTGCAGGACTTCCAAGATGGCTGCACACTGATCAACAGCTTAATTTCACACACTGCACTATGACAACAGAAACTGGGAAAAGGAAGCCAATGTAATTGTCATTTGGGTAAAATTCAGTTACTGGCTAGAAAGTACACTGCTTGCATGCCAACAAAGAAACAATTTGGAGAATCTGAAAGAAAATCGACCAGAAAAGGTGAAGAGAAAACACTGGCTGAGAAGAATTCTGCAGCTGTTCTGCAACAAGCAGTTCAAGCTTCAGCTTTGGTAGAAAAGGTGGCTTCAAGTAATTTAGATAAAAATAATCAGATGTACTTATGAAGGAATATATCAACTCAAATAAAAGGCTGGAAAGAAAAGCTTTAACTAGCTATTCAAATGAACTGACAAAACCACAAAAAATCAGAAGTTGAAATGAAGAAAATCTGGCTGAGTATGATGCTTCTCAAGATGAGCTGTTTAAAAAAAGTAGTAATTAGACAGTAGAACATGTAGATAAAACCTGTCAGAGAAACTGGAAGGAACAGAATATATTTTATGAAAGCATTGAACTGGTGTTCCACAGCAGTAACTGTTAATTGAAAGGTTATATTGAGTGTATGCACCACATCTGGCCATGAGAAAGCAGCAAAGACCAAAATCATTGAGGATGCAATCATACCAGCAGAAAACGCTAATCCTGGTGTAACTGTGGCAGAAAGGAAAACTGTTAAAACTGGAGACAGCAGTGTGTATGGAAAATGAGTGTTCACTGTATACCAGGCAGAAAAGAAGCAAATTTATCCCAACAGTCTGGGAGTATCAAAAAGCATGTATGAGATTCAAGCTGGTGTACTCTAGCAGTCTTCAAAGTAGTTTTTCCTAGAGGACCAAAACATTTTTGGATGCAGAACAGGCTAAGGAGGAAATAAAAGTCTATCCAACAGAAATTGAACCAGCAAGCAGAATGGGATTCTACTTCTCATTCTTCTGACAATAACACTTGGAGAAAGACACCACCAGTGAAATGGTTTCTGTTATACCAAAGAAAAATGTTTGAGAGAAAGAAAACATGCACAGGAGTTGACTAGGAGAATCAGGAGTACCTTGGACTTGAACCAGACTCTGGTGTTGGGAGATGAAGATGATCAGAAAGAAGAGCAACAACAATGAAATTAGTGAATAAATGAAAGACTGTAAAGCAACGGAGTTTTGTTGACCTTGTTAAACTTGTGGGTTGACTGTAAATCATATACCCAACTTTTGTCATTAATGTTTAGAAGGACATTAAAGGGGGAAAAAGAAGTAGCCAAGTAAAACATATTTTGTTCTTGTTACTATTTGTATAAACATTTCATGATATATAAGCTTGATGTTATGTTGTAAAGCAGTTTTGTTTGGGGTACAGTCAGGAGATATTTTAAATGCTGGGGGGCTTTTCAGTGACTGTTGTGTATGTTAAAGATGTGAAATTAAACAAATGCTTTTTTCTTAGTTGTAAGAAATACAGGCTTTACACTATAACAAGAAAGGCTAGGCAGAAGCAAGGTTAAGTTAATGCTGTGCTCTTAGGCTGCTGGGGTGTGGATGTGGTGTAAATGTATATTGATCATATTATACATAGAATTAAGATATTTCCTTTGTTTTTTTTTATAAGGGTGGATATCTAGATTAATGCCATTGAGTTTAAGCTACAACCAAGTTTTTTTTTCTTTTGTAAGCAAATAGGCTTCAAAAATAAGACTAAATGATGAATGTCATGAAAAATACTAAGTTTCTTGTATCTGCAAAGCTATTAGCTTTTATTTTTTCAATTAAAGGAAAACTCCACCTTCTCCTGCAGTTTAATGCAGCTCTTCGGTTGCTTTTCTCCCAATCGTATGATTCCAGTACTGTGTAGGTAGTTGGTACCTGCTTGTACTTTATAAAACTTTAATTTCCTTACTTTGACATCAAAGGAAGGGAAAGGCCACCCACTTTTTTTAAGCTTAACTTCTCACATAAGTTGCAGAGGAATTTGTCTACACTTGCATGACATACCACAGGCACACACAGATTTGTAGCCAGGCGCTTAGGCTGCTGTAAACAAGTCAGAGAGGTGTGCAGCTGTTTTCCATTGTATTTATTGTAGAAAGGAAGAACACTTACACTGACTCACAGCTGCTTCCAATGTACCTATGCCTTTCATAGCAAACCAGAAGAGTTAGATCAGTGAATGGTTTAAAGGTAGTTGTCCCCTGATTTGACATATTTAGTTAAGCAGCATTACAGTATTGAAATGCTAAGCTTTAAACTTTAAATATTTGCCATTTATACTACTTTATATTTTAAGATGACTTGTCTGTGACATTTAGAGAAAAGTCAGAAAATATTTTTTCTTGTAATTCTTGCATAGTATCAGCACATTTACCAAAATATAGGGGGGAGGGGCTGTCAATTCATCTTGGACTACAAAAAGATACTTTGAACAAAGCCCTGCAATTTAGCAGCGGTTTTGGTTGCAGCTGTATAATTCCTTAGTATACTGTAAAACAAGCCCGGAGACGTACACAAATGAGGACCAGTCAAGAAGTAAGAGGCGGTCTTGTTACAGACAGTACATAAGATATCAGTGACTGACACTAATCCCATTATATGTCAGTGGCATGGGAATACACCACTACTTTCTTATGTCTGGCATGACTCGTATAAATTAGACTTGAAATGGATTATGGGAAAGAGAAATGCTTGAAGAAAAATAAGATCACATTGATATGTCAAGCCCCATTGACAGCTATTTGCAAAAAACATATTCAAATTCTATAAGAAGCAGTCAGAGTGATTTTGAGATGTTGAAATATCTCGAAATATCTCAGAAAACAGAGATAGAACTAAAAAACTATTTTTCACTCTAAGGTGGAGTTTTCCTTTAACAGATGTTCTCAGTGGGAGACCTGTCTGCAGCTGAGGGCAGATGATTGTGCACTTTTGGCAATCCATAGATCTGTGGTATAGTAGGGTGCTCTACACTGAGCCAATGTCGATATAGGTCGACAAACAACTGAAAGGTGTATTGAGCTATTGAAGAGGGGCTATAAGGGCAGTGAGATAGATAAGGAAATTAGAGAACTGAATACATTGGTTGGTGTCAAAGTAAAACCGTACTCTGACAGCTCCTCAAGTATAGTGAGGGACACAGAGGCTAACAGCAACAAGGGTGTAAATAGGGTCTGTATGACCTATTCAGCAGAGGTTAATAAAGTGTGTGAAGTCATAAAGAAAAATTGGTCTATCCTGTTGACTGATCCCTCTGTCAGTGAACATATAGAACAATTTCCTAAGTTTTGATTTAAAAATAGCAAGAACTTAAAACAGCGACTCTGTTGTACACACACGGAACCATATAGACACCTCACCTCCCAGCGTAAGGGCACTCATGCATGCCGGTCTTGCAAGGCATGCAGTTATATATGGTCTACATACTTGATTATGCATCCATTAAGTATGGAACCAATGCATCTGTCCTTTTATGCAGATTGTTGTACAAAAAATTTGGTCTATATGGCCAAGTGTAATGTATGTGATTCATGTTACATAGAAAAGATATCGTATGTTTAAGGACAGGATTCTGCAGCATCAGAGTGATATATGAAATAAATTAACAAATGCATTAGCGAAACATGTATCTGAAGCTGGTATTAGTCACAGCTTTAAGTTCTTGGTACTACAGAAATTAAATAAAAGTTTAAGGGAAGGGGGTTGAGTAATGAGACTGAATTTGCTGAGTTAAAATGGATTGTCAGCTTTAAAGCACATGTGCCACCTGGTTTGAATAGTGCTGTTGCTTTAAAGCCTCTCCTAAAGAAGAGCGGCTTAGTTCACTGATAAGTGTTAACACCCAACAGTTTTAACTGGTTTTAATTAACTGAAAGTTTTTTGTATTTAAAGGCCTGTTTTTTCATACTGTTTTTTTACCAGTTTGGGTTTTTGTTACTGTGCAAGTTTATTCATGGCGAGCGGTATTGGAACAGACTCCCAACCTCTTTTTATACAAGAAGAAGTTGTTTCCGCTTCACCGGGAGGAGCCTTAATGATGAATACCATGGGCGATCTAACAGCTTTGGTGCACCAATTGCTGAACCGAGTAAACACGCTTACGCAGTGTGTAGAAGCTGCTAACAACACAGGAACTTCCAGAATACCAGGTGAGAACACACCTTTGTCGTCAGTTCCGGCTGGGCAACCACAGTTTTCATTGGTAACACCAGTGGTGGGATGTGTGCAATCTGGAAGTATGTTTCTCAATAACGGAGGTCCTGTTAACCTGACTACAAGTATTCAACCGATGGTTTTGCAACCTAGGACAACACCGTTATCTAATTACATCCCATCTATGGGTATGTACCTGAACAACAATAATTTTTTTGTTAACAACGATATTTCTGGAGTTTCTAGTGAAGCATTTAATAATAGTAACTCTATGGTCGGGCACTTGAATGAGTTTGATGCAAAACTATTTAAATGTAGAAAATACCAACTTGAAGTGTCCTATCTGCAAGAGTGTGTTAATAAGAGCATTGTGCCGAAAGGGTTACGCCAGTGGCGTTACCCTAACGGTTTAATAAATAAATCAACATTTCATCTTGAACTGGTAGCATTATTTAATCGCCAGGGTCTAGAGTTTCTAGAAGCATTGATAAATCATTATCTTACACAGATATCCAATCTAAAAGTAGATTTGGAATTGCTGGAGCAAACTATTAAAAATGCACCAGATTTTGATCGTTACAGATATGAATATTCTAGAATTTATACCAGTATCGGTGCCAGTATTTCTAAAAGTATTGAGATTAAAAGAAAAATGATCAACAGAGATTTGAATGCTTATGCCAAAGCAATAGCTTACCCCCCACCACCTTTAGTATCTGATACCATGGTGGTCCAAGAGAGGCCACCTAGCTTAAGTTCTATGGGTGGAGACATTGTCTTGGAAAATGAGGATGATATAATCATCCCCCAAACAGCAGAAGTACGCTGAAGTGAGCGCATTCATAATTATCAACAGCAGAATGGCTCAAGGCGACAACCAAGTTTGGGGGGGGGGGGGAGGCTACGCTATACATAAGAACATGAACGACCAAATAGGAGACCATGTTCAGCAGGGTTTTCGGAGTACCCACTCCGGCCAGCAACAAACAGCACAACCAAGGCAGAACAAGAAACCAGCCCCACAAAGGAGGTGCCATAACAGGAGGAGGAGGAGGTAGCCCATTGCGTACCCAAAGTTGTGGTGAACACAGAAGGAGACTTCCATATTTTCAACTTTAGCTCATTGGACGTGGATGAGGAAATGGCTAATTTGTTTGCTAAAGGGGTGACCTTTGTTCCGGACCATAGAGCTGATTTAGTCAGAACTGTTATAGACTTGAAAATGTTTGTCCATAAACTCAATTTGACTTGTGAATTAGGACAAAGCTCTGGACTTATTAATAGTTTAAGAGTTTCAAGTCTGTTTAATCCACCCCTCCAAGCGTCTTTGGCTATGTTTGAGAAAATTTGTGAAATAGACATAAGGCATGCACTTAATTGTAGAGTAACAAGTTATAATAAAAATAGAAATATTAATGTAAATGAACGTGACATTCTCAAACTGCTAAATGTATGTAACGTGAGGCTTATGAAACCCGACAAGGGAGGGGTGTTGGTGTTTATGGACCAACAGGTCTATGAAACAGGAATGTTCAGCCTTTTAGATAGTGATGTTTATGTGAGTGCAAGCCAGAATGAGCTTAATGGGGCATATAATAAAATCAATGGCATGCTGAGCGATCTTTTTTTAGAAGGGAGCATTGATGTGGATTTGTACCACATTTTGACTATGCCAGCCCCAGTAGTTCCAACATTGTTTGCATCCTCTTTTTATATGGTTGTATGTATTTTTATGGTCTGAAGAAGTTGGCTTATCTTTTGCCAATGAAAGCGCTTACCAATAAAGGAGTTAGTTCTACAAGTCCGCTCACCTTTTTTGTTTTTTACCATGTTGTGTTTTTTGTTACTGTGCAAGTTTTTTCATACTGTTTAAGGTCTGAAGAAGCGAGCAATCATGAAAGCGCTTTCCTGTTTTTATTTGTTTTTATCTGTTTTTTGGAATTAAAAGTGTTCTTACTCTCAGCATTGGGCATCTTTTTGTTTACTGGACTAGGTTTAATAGTCGGGAAAAATAGCTTTTTAGCATAATGGATACTCTATCCATGCTTTCTAGAATGTGAATGGCTTTGCAGGTACAGACAAATAGGAAATGGTATTGAATTATATTAAAAAATTCAGTGTGAATAGCAATCCTGTAGGAGACACATTTGTAATGAAATGTGCAAGTGAATTAGAGTTTTTAGGGATTCCAAGATGGCTGCACATTAACAGCTTAATTTCGGCTCTCCCATTGTGAAAACATAAACTTAGAAAAGAGAGCTGGTCAGTTTGTCTTTTTGGCTAAATTTCAGTTACTGGCTAGTAAGTGCGCTACCTGAATGCCAGCAAAAAGAAAATTTAGAGAACCTGAAAGAAAATCACAAAATGTGAGGACAAAACACTGTTGGGAAGAGTCCTGCAGCTGTTCAGCAAAAAGCAGTTCAGGCTCCATCTTTGGTGCAAGATATGGCCTCCAGTAATGTAGAGGAAAAATAAAGCAAATTTGCTCAGAGCTGATTAAAATAAATGAAACACTGAAGGAGTATATAGTTTCAAATAACAAAAGGATGGAGAAAATGGAAGAAGCTTTAAATAGATATTCAGACGAGCTGATAAAACTGCAAAAATCAGAAGGTGAAATGAAGAAAAGGCTGGCTAGATATGACATTGCTTAAGAAGAGATGTTTCAAAAAATGGTAGAATTAGAGGAGAGAGCATGTAGGGAAAAACTGAAATTTTCTGCTGTGTCAGAGAAACTGGAAGGAACAAACTGTTAATTTTATGAAAGTACAAATAATTAACTGGACTGGTATTCCACAGAAAGATTTGTTAATTGAAAGGGCATATCGTATATATGCTCCAAACCTAGCTGTGAGTAATCAGCCAAGACATCTAATAGTAAAGATACATTCCAATCTGCAGAAAGAGTTCTTTCTGACAAAACTGTGGCAGAAGGAAAAAGAACTAAAAGATGGAGACATTAGACTGTTTGTGGAAGATGATTACTCTCTGTACTCCAGGCAGAAACAGAGTAAATTTATTCTAGTGATCATGGAATGTCAAGAAGCAGATGTAAGTTTCAAGCTGCTGTGCCTAGCTATCTTCAGAATATTTTTCCTGCAGGGTCAAAGTAATTTTTGATGTAGAACATGCTAAGGAGGAAATGCAAAATGTTCTGCCAGTAAAGCCTTTTCCAGTGTTCCAAAGGAAAATGTTTGAGAGACATAAAACAGCACAGGAGTTGACTAGAACCAGGAGTATGTTGGAAATGATCTCCCATCTTGAGTCACTGGTTCAACAGGAAGAAAATCATTAACTCAGAAATTAATGAATGTGGAATTACAAAGCATCTGTCACATTTGTTAAATATGGCTGAACAAGAGAACTTGGAAATATTGGACTTTTTTGACTTTGTTAATCTTTTAGGAGACTCCAAAGCATATTCCGTACTTCGTGTCATTAAAGTTTAAAAAGAATGTTAGGGCAAGGGAAAGAGGTAAGTAGAACTTTTTTGTTCTTAACAGTATTTTTATAAAGCATGACCTATACTGCATGTTATAAAGTAAGACTTTTTTCAGTTATTTTTGTGTGTAATGGGGATACTGACGTAAACAGGTGCCATTTCTTTCTTTCCTTCTTTCGTTCTCTTTTTTCTTCAGTTTTAAGAAATGTAGGCACTGCGTGTAAAAAGAGTAAAAAGCCTAGAACAAAAGAGCATGATTTAAGTATAACTGATGTGCTATTTCTTACTTTTGCATAGGGGAATGACTGTCTTAAGGCCCTTGGCATGATCTAATAAGTTTTAACTGGAAACAAGTAAATAAAAGAACATTGAATGTTATTAAAAGTTTTCCTTTAGCTAATAAATGTTCACAGTGCAACATGGGAAGCTTTTGGCCAAAGACTACTGTGTATCTATCTATTCATAGGTGCATAGGTAGGTACTAGGCTATCGGCCCTAGGGCCCATACAAGCCTAGCCAAAAATGTACCTGGCTTTCGCCACCCAAGAAAATTATTTTCCTGTGCCCTTGTCGAGCAGAGCCACAGAAGTGATCCCTGGGGTGAATTTCCCATTTCCCATCCAATCATCAAGATTTTTCTTGAAGAGCGCTAATGAGGAGCTCTGTTTGACATAGATAGGTAGTCTGTTCCAGAGTATGGGAAGGCTCTGGGACAGGAATCTATCCCTCCAGCATGTTCTGTTTATTGTGGTGACAAGGTTTAGGTCCCTAGAGCGTGTAGCTCGGAGGGATTGGAATTTCTTTAAGTGGAGCATGTCCATCAACTCTGGGTTTGACATAGCTTTGTATGTTAGGCAGAGCCTTTATTTTTATGGAGACAAGCTGGTCAAGGCAATACAAATAGAATACTTTTTTCTTTCAATGCCTGGAAGATGTTTTCTGAAAGCATTAAAGTTGTTTTCTACATATGGGAGAAGAATAAAGATAAGACAAAAATGAACAATGCGTAGTGGAAATAGAAGCCAAGGTGTCAGAGTCATGAACTAAAACTAAATGCCAAGAAATGCATAATAGGATGTCCTCCACCCCTGGTAACTACCATATGGACATCATACCCCGTAGAAGTGACACAGTAGTCGGGGACTTGGGGACACACAGGCAGTAATCAAGCCTTTGACCATCACACCTCTACAGTAGTGAGGAAATCATTCTATGTTATACAAGTTATAAACAAAGGTTGGTAGGCTACTTTGCATCCAGATATCTTCAAAACCATAACAAAGAAATGGGGACTACCAGAGATAGACCTGTTCACCTCCCCACACAATCACCAATTGAAGAAATTCTGCACAAGAGCATTCCACCCACTTGCTTGGAGGGTGGACTCCCTCTCTTTCAGCTGGAAAAACCTGACAGCATATGCATTCCCACCTCTTCCTTTGATGTACAAAGTCCTACTGAAGATCAAAGAGGATCAGCCAAGGGTAATCCTGATAGCTCCAGACTGGCCGAGGCAACATTGGTACCCGCTGCTGAGAAGCATGTCTCGGGCACACGCATGGCCTCTACCTCTATGCCCCTTACTCCTGACACAGAACAACTACAAGATCCTACATCCAAACTTGAAAACACTGCAGCTAGCTGCTTGGAATATTGCATAAGACAAAATAACCCAGATTTATCTCAGAGGGTTAAGGACATTATCCTGGAGGCTCGCAGACCCTCCACAAGGAAAACTTATTCAGCCAAATGGAAAAGATACCTCATGTGGAGTACAGCAAAGGGGGAAAATGTTTCATTGGCAAACATAGCACACATCCTGGAATACTTAGCAGAACTGTTCCACAATGGCCTCTCCTACTCCTCCATCAAGATTCATGCATCAGCAATCTCAGCAGAATACAACATGGATCCTCCTGTCTTCTCTCATCCTCTACTCAGACAGTTCTTGAGAGGAATCAAAACGTAAAGCCTCCAAGGAAACCACCTTTACCTACATGGGATCTCAACTTTGTGCTGGAAAAGCTAACACTTCCCCCTTTTGAACCGGCAGCAACAGCAGATTTACAGTTCTTGTCTTGGAAAACTGCTTTCCTGCTAGCAATTACTTCAGCAAGAAGGGTTTCTGAATTACAGGCATTAATGGCAGTACAGCCCTTTCTAATCTTCCATCAGGATAGAGTGTCTCTGAGGACCAACCCTACCTTTATGCCAAAAGTGGTCTCCAGAGTATCACTGAACCAAGCAATTCATTTACCTACATTCTTCCCCAACCCACAGAACAGGGGGGAAAGACTGCTACATACCTTGGATGTGCACAGACAATTACGCTACTACCTGGACAGAACTAAAACCAACAGAAAAACTGACCAACTGTTGGTAGCATATGCAACAAGAATGCAAGGAAAAGCAATTTCAAAACAGACAATCTCAAAATGGATAGGAAATTGCATACGATTTTGCTACTCTTTTCATGGAAAGAGAACTCCTGAAAATATCAGACCTCATTCCACAAGAGCTACAGCCACCACTACAGCTTTCCTACGAGGAGTGGCTACCAAAGACATTTTAGAAGCTGCTACTTGGAGCTCCGTGCATACATTTGCCAAGCATTATAACCTTCCCTTATATTCCAGATCCCGAGCAGGTTTTGCAACTGCTGTGTTGCAAGGGATCTTGACTACACCATCTTTATCTTAGTGCCTCCTCCCCCAGTTTGGCTATGGTATTCTACCCATATTAGGACTGCAGATGCATCCTTGAAGGACATAGTACAGTTTTGTACCTACCATAAATGTAGATGTCCGATAGGTATGCATCTGCAGTCAGGATTACCCACCCTCCTTCCCCTCTGTGGTACTCCTAGGGTACTTACCCCTCTTTTAGCTAGCTGGGGGAAATTATTATGGTGTATTTGTTTTTGTATATATGTATATATATTTTTTGGCTCTCTATTGTTTGGAATTATTTGCATTTATCCAAATTTAGCCTTCCTAGAGGGCACCTGGCATCTGGGGCAAGAAACACTGAGGAAAATGACGTCGGCTGATGCCTTTATACCACAGCAGCTATGACGTCGGGTGGAGTGCGACATCAGCCGAGGCCAGACCCAGACTTTGGAATCCGGCCGACCGCAGGGCTGCCTGAGGCAGGACAACCCATATGTTAGGACTGCAGATGCATACCTATCGGACATCTACATTTATGGTAGGTACAAAACTGTACTTTTTCATTGGTAACACCAGTGGTGGGATGTGTGCAATCTGGAAGTACGTTTCTCAATAACGGAGGTCCTGTTAACCTGACTACAAGTATTCAACCGATGGTTTTACAACCTAGGACAACACCGTTATCTAATTACATCCCTTCTATGGGTATGTACCTGAACAACAATAATTTTTTTGTTAACAACGATATTTCTGGAGTGTCTAGTGAAGCATTTAATAATAGTAACTCTATGGTCGGACACTTGAATGAGTTTGATGCAAAACTATTTAAATGTAGAAAGTACCAACTTGAAGTGTCCTATCTGCAAGAGTGTGTTAATAAGAGCATTGTGCCGAAAGGGTTACGCCAGTGGCGTTACCCTAACGGTTTAATAAATAAATCAACATTTCATCTTGAACTGGTAGCATTATTTAATCGCCAGGGTCTAGAGTTTCTAGAAGCATTGATAAAACATTATCTTACACAGATATCCAATCTAAAAGTAGATTTGGAATTGCTGGAGCAAACTATTAAAAATGCACCAGATTTTGATCGTTACAGATATGAATATTCTAGAATTTATACCAGTATCGGTGCCAGTATTTCTAAAAGTATTGAGATTAAAAGAAAAATGATCAACAGAGATTTGAATGCTTATGCCAAAGCAATAGCTTACCCCCCACCACCTTTAGTATCTGATACCATGGTGGTCCAAGAGAGGCCACCTAGCTTAAGTTCTATGGGTGGAGACATTGTCTTGGAAAATGAGGATTATATAATCATCCCCCAAACAGCAGAAGTACGCTGAAGTGAGCCCATTCATAATTATCAACAGCAGAATGGCTCAAGGCGACAGCCAAGTTTGGGGGGGGAAGGAGGCTACGCTATACATAAGAACATGAACGACCAAATAGGAGACCATGTTCAGCAGGGTCTTCGGAGTACCCACTCCAGCCAGCAACAAACAGCACAACCAAGGCAGAACAAGAAACCAGCCCCACAAAGGAGGTGCCATAACAGGAGGAGGAGGTAGCCCATTGCGTACCCAAAGTTGTGGTGAACACAGAAGGAGACTTCCATATTTTCAACTTTAGCTCATTGAAAGTGGATGAGGAAATGGCTAATTTGTTTGCTAAAGGGGTGGCCTTTGTTCCGGACCATAGAGCTGATTTAGTCAGAACTGTTATAGACTTGAAAATGTTTGTCCATAAACTCAATTTGACTTGTGAATTAGGACAAAGCTCTGGACTTATTAATAGTTTAAGAGTTTCAAGTCTGTTTAATCCACCCCTCCAAGCGTCTTTGGCTATGTTTGAGAAAATTTGTGAAATAGACATAAGGCATGCACTTAATTGTAGAGTAACAAGTTATAATAAAAATAGAAATATTAATGTAAATGAACGTGACATTCTCAAACTGCTAAATGTATGTAACGTGAGGCTTATGAAACCCGACAAGGGAGGGGTGTTGGTGTTTATAGACCAACAGGTCTATGAAACAAGAATGTTCAGCCTTTTAGATAGTGATGTTTATGTGAGTGCAAGCCAGAATGAGCTTAATGGGGCATATAATAAAATCAATGGCATGCTGAGCGATCTTTTTTTAGAAGGGAGCATTGATGTGGATTTGTACCACTTTTTGACTATGCCAGCCCCAGTAGTTCCAACATTGTTTGCATCCTTTTTTTATATGGTTGTGTGTATTTTTATGGTCTGAAGAAGTTGGCTTATCTTTTGCCAATGAAAGCGCTTACCAATAAAGGAGTTAGTTCTACAAGTCCGCTCACCTTTTTTGTTTTTTACCATTTTGTGTTTTTTGTTACTGTGCAAGTTTTTTCATACTGTTTAAGGTCTGAAGAAGCGAGCAATCATGAAAGCGCTTTCCTGTTTTTATTTGTTTTTATCTGTTTTTTTGGAATTAAAAGTGTTCTTACTCTCAGCATTGGGCATCTTTTTGTTTACTGGACTATGTTTAATAGTCGGGAAAATAGCTTTTTAGCATAATGGATACTCTATCCATGCTTTCTAGAATGTGAATGGCTTTGCAGGTACAGACAAATAGGAAATGGTATTGAATTATATTAAAAAATTCAGTGTGAATAGCAATCCTGTAGGAGACACATTTGTAATGAAATGTGCAAGTGAATTAGAGTTTTTAGGGATTCCAAGATGGCTGCACATTAACAGCTTAATTTCGGCTCTCCCATTGTGAAAACATAAACTTAGAAAAGAGAGCTGGTCAGTTTGTCTTTTTGGCTAAATTTCAGTTACTGGCTAGTAAGTGCGCTACCTGAATGCCAGCAAAAAGAACATTTAGAGAACCTGAAAGAAAATCACAAAATGTGAGAACAAAACACTGTTGGGAAGAGTCCTGCAGCTGTTCAGCAAAAAGCAGTTCAGGCTCCATCTTTGGTGCAAGACATGGCCTCCAGTAATGTAGAGGGAAAATAAAGCAAATTTGCTCAGAGCTGATTAAAATAAATGAAACACTGAAGGAGTATATAGTTTCAAATAACAAAAGGATGGAGAAAATGGAAGAAGCTTTAAATAGATATTCAGACGAGCTGATAAAACTGCAAAAATCAGAAGGTGAAATGAAGAAAAGGCTGGCTAAATATGACATTGCTTAAGAATAGATGTTTCAAAAAATGGGAGAATTAGAGGAGAGAGCATGTAGGGAAAAACTGAAATTTTCTGCTGTGTCAGAGAAACTGGAAGGAACAAACTGTTAATTTTATGAAAGTACAAATAATTAACTGGACTGGTATTCCACAGCAAGATTTGTTAATTGAAAGGGCATATCGTATATATGCTCCAAACCTAGTTGTGAGTAATCAGCCAAGACATCTAATAGTAAAGATGCATTCCAATCTGCAGAAAGAGTTCTTTCTGACAAAACTGTGGCAGAAGGAAAAAGAACTAAAAGTTGGAGACATTAGACTGTTTGTGGAAGATGATTACTCTCTGTACTCCAGGCAGAAACAGAGTAAATTTATTCTAGTGATCATGGAATGTCAAGAAGCAGATGTAAGTTTCAAGCTGCTGTGCCCATCTATCTTCAGAATATTTTTCCTGGAGGGTCAAAGTAATTTTTGATGTAGAACATGCTAACGAGGAAATGCAAAATGTTGTCCAACAAAAAAGTGAGCCATCAAACAGAAGATGATTCTTCTGGTAATAAATCATCATAGAGAGTCTGCCAGTAAAGCCTTTTCCAGTGTTCCAAAGGAAAATGTTTGAGAGACATAAAACAGCACAGGAGTTGACTAGAACCAGGAGTATGTTGGAAATGATCTCCCATCTTGAGTCACTGGTTCAACAGGAAGAAAATCATTAACTCAGAAATTAATGAATGTGGAATTACAAAGCATCTGTCACATTTGTTAAACATGGCTGAACAAGAAAACTTGGAAATATTGGACTTTTTTGACTTTGTTAATCTTTTAGGAGACTCCAAAGCATATTCCGTACTTCGTGTCATTAAAGTTTAAAAAGAATGTTAGGGCAAGGGAAAGAGGTAAGTAGAACTTTGTTCTTAACAGTATTTTTATAAAGCATGACCTATACTGCATGTTATAAAGTAAGACTTTTTTCAGTTATTTTTGTGTGTAATGGGGATACTGAAGTAAACAGGTGCCATTTCTTTCTTTCCTTCTTTCGTTCTCTTTTTTCTTCAGTTTTAAGAAATGTAGGCACTGCAGTGTAAAAAGAGTAAAAAGCCTGGAACAAAAGAGCATGATTTAAGTATAACTGATGTGCTTTTTCTTACTTTTACATAGGGGAATGACTGGCTTAAGGCCCTTGGCATGATCTAATAAGTTTTAACTGGAAACAAGTAAATAAAAGAACATTGAATGTTATTAAAAGCTTTCCTTTAGCTAATAAATGTTCACAGTGCAACATGGGAAGCTTTTGGCCAAAGACTACTGTGTATCTATCTATTCATAGGTGCATAGGTAGGTACTAGGCTATCGGCCCTAGGGCCCATACAAGCCTAGCCAAAAAATGTACCCTGGCTTTCGCCACCCAAGAAAATTATTTTCCTGTGCCCCTGTCGAGCAGAGCCACAGAAGTGATCCCTGGGGTGAATTTCCCATTTCCCATCCAATCATCAAGATTTTTCTTGAAGAGCGCTAATGAGGAGCTCTGTTTGACATAGATAGGTAGTCTGTTCCAGAGTATGGGAAGTCTCTGGGACAGGAATCTATCCCTCCAGCATGTTCTGTTTATTGTGGTGACAAGGTTTAGGTCCCTAGAGCGTGTAGCTCGGAGGGATTGGAATTTCTTTAAGTGGAGCATGTCCATCAACTCTGGGTTTGACGTAGCTTTGTATGTTAGGCAGAGTCTTTATTTTTATGGAGACAAGCTGGTCAAGGCAATACAAATAGAATACTTTTTTCTTTCAATGCCTGGAAGATGATGTTTTCTGAAAGCATTAAAGTTGTTTTCTACATATGGGAGAAGAATAAAGATGAGACAAAAATGAACAATGCATAGTGGAAATAGAAGCCAAGGTGTCAGAGTCATGAACTAAAACTAAATGCCAAGAAATGCATAATAGGATGTCCTCCTCCCCTGGTAACTATCATATGGACATCATACCCCGTAGAAGTGACACAGTAGTCAGGGACTTGGGGGGACACAGGCAGTAATCAAGCCTTTGACCATCACATCTCTACAGTAGTGAGGAAATCATTCTATGTTATACAAGTTATAAACAAAGGTGTGGCATCTAGGTTCAAGGAAGTCATTGTTCCACTGTATTCAGCAGTCATCAGACCTATCATAGAGTACAGTGACCCCTTTGATGTGTACCTAACCAGGCATGTTTAACAATTGAAATGTCCACAGAGGTTCCTCACTAAAAGAATTCAGGCAGTAACTAAAGTTTGCTCTGCAGCCTGCCGCAAGGCCCTATCTTTGTGTTCTGTCTTCTACAGGCTGTTGAGGGGAGATCTGTGCCTGACATACAGGGCATTGTCAGACCCCACTCTGCTGTACCTCCTGTATACCCACAAAAAAGCAGTACCAGAATTAGCCATTCCAAAGACTTTAACCTTGCCTGTGATATAAATAGGACCTGCTAGAGCGATGGGTATGTATCCCAGAGACTACCCTGTCTCTGGAACAGGCTGCCCATTTATGTGAAGCAGAGTTCCTCCCTAACCCAATTCAAGTGTCACGTGGACAATTGGATGTGGAACAGGAAATTCATCCCTGGTTTGGCACCTGTGTCTCTAACGAACACAGGCAGCCTGTAAATGGTTTATCTTCCAAGCCCCTGCTTACACTTATCAAGGGTACAAGAACTTCTCAGGGATTTGGGATTCATGGTGAGGCTTAAAAAGACCCTTGTAGCTGTTAGCCTAGTAAACACCTATGAACCTAAGTACAGGCTGTGTTATGCATCTTGGCATGGAATAACCTTCATTGTAGGTCAGTTCAAGCTTGTGAGTGTAGTTGTCAGTCTAGGACAGTTGTTCCTGACAGGAGAGTTAAACTTCATTATTTGAAAATGTACATAGTTTTGTGTGTTTGCTTTAAGCTAATAGGTTCTGGGGTATTCTGTGGGTGTTTTTGAGGGTTTTGATTAAAACAAAAAAGTCTTCTAAAATGTGACATAGGTTCAAATGGATATGACAAGAAATGACTGTATAAAGGATCAACCTGCCAATCATCTGTGTATGCATGTAACACAAAAGCTGAAACTAGACATTTAAAAAAAAGCTGTTATATATAACGGGTGGGAATAGTAACTTCTTATCATAATGGCATCACTTTCCATATTATCTCTAAATGTGAATGGTCTCACGGGTATATACAAAAATAGAGTAGTGAGCTGTATTAAAAATCAGAGTGCAAATAGCTGTTCTACAGGAGATTTATTTGGAAAGAACTGAGTGTGTGACTGCTAAAAAAAGGATTTCAGGGTGGTTATTCAGTTGAATACCTGGAACAAAGGAAAATGGGTAGTACTTATATTAATTGCTAGAGGAGCATAAAATAGGGATGAGAAAAACGGTGATGGTAGATTTGTGGTAGTAAGGGGCTACTGCCAGCAGAGGAAGATTATGCTGGCATGTATTTATATTCCATGTAAAACTGCTTGAGTGGAACTTAAGAAATTTCTGGGAGAAATAATCAGCTTTCGGAAGGGAATATTACTTCTGAAATTTGATTTACAACAGTGAGGATATATGTAGAGGACTTAGAAGGGAAAATATAACAAGAGGGTAGATTTTTGAAGACATTTATGAAAATATTTGGTATGGAAGATGAGAATTCAGTAGTAGGAGTGTGAAGAAAATTTACATGTTACTTCCCAAGGTACAAAAACTGGGCTAGGCTAGATAAAAAATTATATTTCACAGGAACATGTGCATTTGATTGAAAGTATTGTTACACATCCAATAATGTTTTCAGATCCCTCTTCAATAGCAACTAAAATAAAAGTGCAGGATAATGAAAAAAAAAATTAGACCCTGGCCCTTCCCCACCTATATGTTAAACAGAGAGGGATTTAAGGAATGGGAAGTGAAAATTATTCAGAAGTTTTTCAGGAAGATAGAAATTTCTTCTGAAAATATATCTAGGCTAGTGGAAATTATTCAGGAGTTATGAGGGAAGATAAAAATTTCTTCAGAAACTATAGCTAGGGAGTGGGATAAATTGAAAGTGTAATTTAATAATAGGGTAGAAATTATAGAAAAAGGTATGGTAAGTAATGAGCATTATTTAGAGGGACTGATAAAGGTTAAAGTTTTGCAGAAGAGGTGAATCTCACTGAAAAAGAAGAGATGCAGTTGCAGACTGCTAAAGAGAAAATAGGGGGACTACCTCAATAATATGCATGGATTTAGAA
This sequence comes from Protopterus annectens, assembly GCF_019279795.1. Taxonomy (NCBI): domain Eukaryota; kingdom Metazoa; phylum Chordata; order Ceratodontiformes; family Protopteridae; genus Protopterus; species Protopterus annectens. The sequence continues at coordinate 529,408,107 of NC_056733.1, forward strand.
AGATTTCTGTTAAGCAACTGTTTCTTATAGTAACTTCAGAGCAAAGCTTTTAGCACCGCTGCTTAGGAAACATAAAGTAGAAAGGGTTGTTGCCATGCTTAGGGAGCATATAATGAGGAAAATAACCAGATATCCTGTGGGGGTGTTAGAAATTTGCTGGAAATTTTTTGAACATCCTGTATAATACAGAAAAATGTGGAAATCAAGAAAAATGGGAAGTGTTTATGAAAGAATTAAATATGCCAATGTTAGAGGTAGATGAAGCTCAATTACTAAGATTGTTAAAAATGGTAATGCATAATCACTGTACAGGTGAGTCCCCAGGAACAGATGGTATTCCTGTGGAAGTTTGGAAGCTAAGAAGAAGTGGAGGATTTTTTTAACAGTAATTTAAAAGAAGAGAACTGACATCCTGGAAGAAAGCTGCCATGGCTGCAATACCTAATGATGGTAAAGACCCATCAGATCCAGCTTCAAATATTTATTTTTTATTTCATTTAACATTTGTTTGCCAGGATAGTCCAACTGAACAACAAATGTCCATTTTCAGTGGTGTCCTGGGGAGAAAAACTCCATAAGTTTACAGAGAGAAGAAAAAAAATACAAAAGAGACATTACAGAGTAGTAGCATACAGATTGTAGACTTTACAGCCATTAGTTTACAATAAGAGGATCTTCCCCCTTTTGGTTGAAAATACAAGTGTACAAAATATACAGTGAGAGTAGGTAGGCCTATTTCAATTCTAAACCATGATTATAAAGTTTTTATGTCTGTAATGGATAAAACAATGGCAAACGTGATGACAAAATTGGTAGATGGAGATCAGTGTGGTTTTGTGGAGGGAAGGCAAATATTTGACAACATTAACAGAAAAATTATGATCCAGAGGGAAGCAGAATGTAAGAAAATTCCAGTGGTGTTGTTGTTGGGACTTGACGCAGAGAAAACATTCAATAGAGAAAGCTGGGATTTTATGAATATGGCAATGGAAACATTGCATGTCCTGATGAAATAATAGGGTTGATTTGGAGGATATATAAGGGGATCCAAGGTGAAAATTAAAGTGGAGCCATAGTTGTTTGAGCAGAGGAACCAGGCAGGGGTGTCCTGTTTCCCTTTTGTTGTTTGTGTTATATTTAGAACCATTGGTAAAGAAAATAAAGAACTCAGAAATTCAAGGATATAATTGGTATGATAATTAAGAAAAGTTAGCTTTATTTGCAAATGATATTATTTTGTACCTGATAAAATCAGAAAAGGACATCTCAGTGTTGTGGAACATTCTGAGATTTTGGGATACAAAATTAATAAAGATAAAACAAAGGCAACAGCTGTTAACTGTCTGCCCACACATGAATTATTTCAGCAATACTCATACTTATGGTGACATGATAAAACGAAGTACTTAAGGATATGGATTAAAGGCAGCTAAGGATATGTGGGAAGAGACTAAACAAAAGATAATACAGAAACCAAGAAATTGGAACCTCTGTTTTAAGGATATGGATAGCAGGGTACAAGCAGTGAAATTTTTTTTAGTTTTCTTTAGTTTTCTTTAGTTTTATGCACAGGTCAGGTATAATGAACTCAGAACCAAACAACTGGAAACAAGTAACCCAGAAAACAGGATGGAAACTCCATTGATAAAATCTACCTTTATTAGTATATTGTCCATTGGGCCTAATGTACATACCCTTGATTTTTATTACTTCACTATTTAAGATATAAGGGCACTGTGAACAAAAGCCACATTTTTAGGTGCCAACAGTATCACTTTTGGGTGGTACGGTCTTGTTATTCTCCAATAAATTTTTTATTGTAGTACCTCTTTTGTACACTATTCAAGGTCTGGGACCCAGTTTGTCCAGAATGTCATTTTGGCCATTGAAAATATGCCAATTTTTCGCCACTGTTGTAAATACTGGAATGGTCTAGTGAAAATTTAGTAACGAAGGAACAAGAATATTCTTTATGCACACTGTAATTCTCACCATCAGAATGTGTATGTGTGATCGTTGTATTAGATATAATTGTATTCCTTAGGGTTAAAATTTCACCCTTTTCCCTTTTAAGCTTAATTTTTCTTAGTATTGAAGTTACCAATTCAACAGGGTAATCTCTAGTCATAAACATGTTAGAGAGCACCTCACATTGATTGAAAAATTTGTAGTCATCTTTAACCATACCTGCCAGTCGTATAAACTGGCCTTTCACAATCCCTTTCTTTACATGCTCAGGATGATTGCTATGATAATGTAAAAGGCTGTTGCTGTATGTTGATTTTCTATACAGGTCACTGATTAGTTTCTGCCTCTCATTATACTTTTTGATGGACACATCTAAATAATGAACTGTGTTGGGATGGTATGTGTGGGTGAACCTGAAAAATTCTGCGGTATTATTAATATATAGCAAAAAGTCCTCGTCTGAGACATCCCCCTTCCATAGAAAAAACAAATTGTCTATGTATCTTAAATACAATTTCCATTTGTTAGAATAGGGACTGTTGAGTAAAAACTTCCTTTCCCACATTAACATAGTAATGTCCCCAAAATGGGGGCACAAATGGCTCCCATTGCTATGCCTGCTTTTTGGCAAAAATATTGTCCCTCAAAGTATACAAAGTTATCTTTGAGTATAACTTCCATCAAGATTACCAGTGCGTAAACCTGATCATTACTGAACAAGTCAGGGTCAAACATGAATTCTTCGAACCACTCAATACTAATAGTGTGAGGTGTAACATTAAAGAGATTAACAACATCTGCAATAAGAAAAATATATGATGTATCATAATCAACGTGACTAAGTTTAAAAAAAAAACACAAATCTACGCATATATGGACCTCTTCTTTTAAAACATCCTTCAGTACAAAGTCAGTGTATTTACCTAAAGTGTGTGTTTTTGATCCCCTAACACAGATCAGGCATATTTTGATCAACCAGAGAAGTTTCAGATAGCAATTAATAGAGTTAAAGGTTTTTATCTCGGAAGGGAAGTGGGCAAGATTCAAGTGGGATAAGTTGTTCCTTCCAGTAGAACAAGGTGGCTTGGGATTATGGGATTTGAAGGGATATTTCTTAGCTACACAGTTGAAGCTCCTATAGGTAGCACAAGCAGAAAGTTATAATTCAAAGTAAAAGGGGATGATGCAACATGGAGAAGCTCAAGAAATAAGGATAGACTGGGATTTTGGAAGTAGATCCTTAATAAGATTAACAGTAACCATGCATAATATTATATTCATAAAGTAGCAGAAAGTGTTCTAAGAACTAAGGCAACAAGGGAATGGAGAAAGGAGAAATATTTTTCAATAGGTATGGCTGCAATTAGGGGTACAGAGTATAGGCAAGTGGGAGCTGGGATGTACTGGAGAAAACTGGAACAGGAACCAAGGTATTGGGAGCAAATAATTAAAAAGGGAAATGTAATAGAATGGAAAGAGCCCAAGAATTAACTTGGACTGCAGGCTAGAGATTGCCTTCCCTATCAAGGATTGATATGAGAACATAGGCAAAGAGAAATGAATGGGGGATCCTAAGTGAAAGACCAGCAGTAGTGGACATTCTAGTAGAATCTAGAACATAAGCTGCTTTTAAAAAAGGGATAATTAGTGGGGCATATAAAATATTGCATGATAACTGTATGAATCAGTCAGAGAAGATTAGAAAGAATTGAAAGGAGAAATTAGCTAAGCAGTTCACAAAGAAACAATGAGAGGATATATGTATGGCTCCCAAATGTGCAAGAAGGTCTAAAAGATTTGGAATCTTTGCTTGGAAGTGTTTGCAAAGGTATGTTTATGACCCAAGCAGAAAGCCAATATTTTTTTACGGTAGATTGCAAATGTTAGAAGTGGGATGGGGAAGCAAGAGGTAATTGGGAACATATTTCTGGGTGTGTAATACATTGGAAGAAAAATTCTATGTCAGAGATAGTTGGTCATCAGATTGGTTTAACTAAGGAAATTATTTTTTGAGTTGTGGTAACAGAATCTGAATTCCCTAGACATAGTAAGGCTTTGCTGAGTTTAATTCTGGTGGCTGCCAAAAAAGCAATTGCTAGAAAATGGAAAGCAAAGTCTGTTAAACCAACTGTAGTAATATAAAAGAACTGGAAGTGGGCTCTTTCGAAAAGAGTAGGAGCAAATTGCATAGAAAAATTGGAATTCTGGGAACTATACATGCAGAATAATGTTTTGGAGGAAGAATGAGGTTTAAGGCAAGACAGGAGTTGAGTGAGCTGTGTAACATTTGACTGACCATGACAGTATTGAAGATTATAAGTGATGTTTGCAACTGAAAATTGTTTCCACTTATATAAATGTATGGTTGCCTATTTATTAAGTGATAATTCTTTAAAAGAAAAAGAAAGGATTTCATGATGGATATTCAGGAGAATATCAGGGACAAAGGAAAAAGGGAGTAATAATGAATACTAGAGGGGCTCCAGTAGTGAGAGAAGGAAAAAAAAAACAATAATGGTATTTTTGTGGTAAAAAGACACTTGGCAAGGTAGGAGAGTTATGCTGACATGCGTTTACATTCTGCCAAAAGCTGCTTTATGAAGTTTAAGAACATTATGGGAGAAATAATAAGCTTTCGACAGGGAATATTATTTAATATTATTTATATGTGTGGATTGGAACTTGACTGGTGATAATGAGAATGTATCAGGGGGACCTAGAAGGGAAAAAATAACAAAAGAGGGTAAATTGCTGCAGAAGTTTATAAAGATATTTGGCATGGAAGACATAAAATAAGTGAGCGAATTCGGTAGAATTTATATTTCACTGGTGCACGTGGATGAAATCAAAAACTTTGCACACATACACTATTTCATATCATAGACCAATAAAAACTAAGATAAAAATGTGGGGTAGTGAAGTAAAAATGAGACGTGCACTTTCCTACCTACCTGTTAAAATAAGAAGGATTCAAGGAATGGACAGTGAAAGTGATTTGCAAGTTAATAGAGAAGATAGATTTTTTTTCAGAAGGGTTAGCTAGTCCCAAGTGCATCTGGTGTAAAATTTTTATGGGATAAAATGTTGAAAAATAGGGTAGGAATGTGGTTAAGAAGTTGATAGGTATTATTTTGAGACTGACCAAGATTAAAATGTTGCAGAATAAGGGGAGCAACTGCAGTGCTTAAGATAAAATAAGGGATTATTTGGGTAATATGCATGAGCTTATAAACATTGCTGATAAGCAACTATTTTTTGATAACTCCATAGAACAAAAACTTTTAACATGACAACTTAGGCAGCAGAAAATAGAAAGGGTTGTCTCCAAACATTTGGAGTCTGTGAGAAGAAAAATAACCAGAGATTATTTAGCCATATTAGAGATACTTCAGAAATATTTGTATGCAGCAGAGGAATGTGGAAACCAATAAAGAGCACAAATGGAAAGATTTATGGCAGAAAGTTATGTCAAGGTTAGTGGAAGATGAGGTTCAAAAGCTAACAGTTAATGTAGGAGGAGATGAGATAAAAATGATGTATAATTAATCAGCAGGAAAGTCTCCAGAAGCAGATGGTATTCCTGTGAAAGTTTGGAAGTTAGGAGGGAGGAAATTGATAAAAAATCTGAAAGATTTTGATTAACAGGATTTTGAAAGGAGGTGAAGCACTAGAATCTTTTAATAAAGCTCTGGTGTCTGTATTACCCAAAGAGGTTAACAATCCATCAGATCCAACCTCATATAGGCCCATTTTGATTCCAGACCTTGATTATAAAGTGTCTGTCTATAATAGCTAAAAGAATGGCAGAGATTATGCCAAAATTGATAGATGTGGATCAGTATGATTTGTGGAGACGAGGGCAAACATTTGACAACATTAATAGAACAGAAGATCCAGAGGGAAACAGTGTAAGAAAATAGTGTTGGTGGTGGTGGATCTTGATGCAGAGAAAGCATTTAAAAGAAAATGATGGAATTTTGATTTGGGCAATGGAAGTGTTTGTATTCCCTGATATAATGTTAAGGTTAAATAGGTGGGTATATTAAGGATTGGAGGCAATCATTAAAGTGAGAAGGTTCTTCTCCGGTAAGTTGTGTTTGAGGAGAGAAACTAGGAAGGGATGTCCTCTTCCCCTTTATTTGCTCTATGTTTAGAGCCATTGGCAAAAAGTAAGAGTCTGAAATTGAAGGATGTAATTGGTATGGTAATCAAGAAAAGTTGGCTTTATTTGCCTATGATATTTTATACATAAAAATATTATTTTATACATGATAAATCCAGAAAAAAATCATTTTGGTAGTGTTGAAAGACAGTTTCAGTTATGTTCAGGATATACAATTAATTAAGTTAAAACACAGGCTATAGCTATAAATTGTATATCATACAAACATTTGTTCAGCAATAGGCATATTTATAGGGACATGATGAGATGAAATATATAGGAGCATGGATTAAAAAGACTTGTGTTATGGCAACTAAGGATATGTTGGAAGAGATTAAGCAAAGGATAATAAAAAAATGTGAAACTGGAAGCTGCTGTTAATGAATATGAATAGTAAGACAGAAGCAGTGAAAATATTTTTAGTCGCTTTAGTTTTATATACAGGTCAGGCATGTTTTCATGAACCAGAGAAGTGTGATAAGATAATTCTTCCAGTAGAACAAGGTGGTTTAGGATTACCTGATTTGCAAGGATATTTTAGAGCTATGCAGTTAAGGCTGATATAACCTTCTGTTTCTGTGAATGCATAATTCAAAGTGAAAGAGATGATGAAGTGGGAAGGGGGTCAAGAAATAAGGAGAAAGTGGGGTTTTGTTCCGCAAATCCTTAAGGAGAATAAACAACCATACAGAAAATTGTATTCATAAAGGTGCAAAAAGTATTCTAAGAACTAATCCAACATGGGAATGGATATATGAAATTTTGCCTGTAGGGATGAATGCCTGTAGGGATAACTAAAATGGGCAAGAGCAGACTGGAATTTACTGAAGAAAACTGGTAAATGAACCAAGGTATTGGGGAAAAAATTGCTAGAGAGGGAGGTAGATAACAGAGTGGGATATGGCGAAGAAGATGTTTGACTGCAAGTCAGAGACTGCTTCCATACCTGGAATTGTATTCATATAGACAAAGAGAAAGAGAGGGTAGACCTAGGTTGAAATACTTGCTCTGGAAGAGTTTCTAATTGAATTTAGGACAGAAGCTGCTTTGATAAATGGAATAATTTGTAGGGCATATAAAATATTGCATGATGGCTGCAGTAATTAATCAGTGGAGGTTAGGATTGGGAAGAGAGGCTGGGAAAACAGAGGAGAATAATGGGAGGGACGTATGTATGTCTCCCAAGTGCACAACAATGCTCAGACATCTTAAGATTTTTGCTTGGAAGTGTTCGGATAGGTATTTTTATATCCTTAGCAGACTTCAAAGAATATTTCCTCAGGTAGATAGCAAATGTTGGACTTGTGACGGAGAAGAAAGTGGTAACGGCAAACATGCTTTTGGGAGTGTAAGGAGCTGGCAGATTTTAAACATTTCCTATAGAGTACTCTGTCAAAATTATTGGGGAAGCAAATGTCTGCAACTAAGGAAATATTTTGAGCTGAGTCACATAATTTGAATTTCATTGATATAGTAAGGACTTATGAAAAACAACTATATTTGAAGCATTGAATACTGTGTATGAGATAATAAAAAAGAACTGTGAATGGAATATTTACAAATGGTAGAGAGCAAATTCCATAGAAATAAAGGAAATTTGTGGGAACAGTACGTGCAAAATAATGTTGAGTAAGAGAAGTCAAGTTTAAGGGAAAGCAGGAATTTTTGTAATTTATGTAATGTTGGACTTCATGATATATAGCACATGTAAATGAAAAAAATATTAGTATGCTTTGTTTTTTTAATGTTTGTGTGCCTCAGTCTTAAGTGATCATTTTACATTGCACAGCCATTGCTGCTTCTGTCTCCTTTTCATGTCATAACTAAGACTATGCTTTGTGTTTTTTTAACCATTATTTGGGTTTTGCATATCATTACTTGCTATGACTTAATTTAATTGTTTTTGGTTATCTTATTTCTTAATAAATTGTAGTTGTCTAGTGTTTGGTTTAAAGCAGATCATTTTAAAGCATTTTTACATGTCCACTTCCCTTTTCACTTTCCTCCAGCAGTGAGGTGCTTTGCTCATCATTTCCATGAAGAGGTTAAGCCATTAACAGTAGAAAGGGGCATTTGCATTTAAATATTTTTGGATTTTCGTGATTACTTTATACATTCATTTATGGTCTCTGGGCATTAGTGACTACTTTAGTGGATTGCAGTAAACATGTCATCCTGATTGATTGGTCAGTGTTTTGGCTAGCAGCTTCTAAGTACTTACCTTGTTGCTTTTACATGTTTTTGAAGTTTTGTCCTTTTTTGTGTGCACATTTTCATCCGGTTGCTGCTGAATTAGTGTTGATCATGCACCTGCACTCAGATCAACGCAAAAATTCTGTCCATCTGTGATGACTTCCTGCATTGTTTTCTCTCAGCATGTGCTTCCCTGCTGTGATCAGATTGATACCCTGTAATTTGAATTGATCGGAATGGCCATGTAATGTTTACAGCAGGGAATTTAAATTCAAATGACCATGAGGAATAGTTCACTTAGCTGAGGTCCACAATTTCCCCACAAGAAGAAAGGTACTTCATGCAGCAATGTATGTAGTGTAGTAGCTTCCCTTATCAAAAACCGTGCCTCTTTGTGGACTGCCTTAGGCCTGTGGATCATGCATTTGAAATCCCTGGCTTACTGTTTTAGTAATTGTTAAATTTGGACTGTGTCACATTTTATTGTTTGTTGCAGCCATGCAGGACGGCATGGGAATAGATATTTAATTAGCATAAGAGTGACATAATGCTTGATGGTATCCAGCCAGTCTGTTTTTGCATTGCATTTTCAGCCTATTGAAATGCTTGTCTTAAAAGTATATGTATTCTTTTTTTCAGAACAAAAAGGGAACAGAATTGTTACTGGGAGTAGATGCATTAGGCCTTCACATATATAATCCAGATAATAGATTAACTCCAAAGGTTTCCTTCCCCTGGAATGAAATACGCAATATTTCCTACAGTGACAAAGAGGTGAGTGGCATCAGTTTTCTGTACCACTGAAAAAGCTGTTTGCATGATATGGGTTATAGACTGACTTGAAAGTGTATTATATCTAATTTTTGTAATTTTATTTTAAAAGTTTTACCTTGACGAGTTGTTTCATGTCAAGGTTTTATTTTATTTTTTTTTATTTTATTTACTGTTTGACCAGGTTAATCCTACTCTGCTAATGCCCTCATTTCAGAGGAGACCAAGGGTGGTATTCATACTGAGTACAGGAACTTTCCCTACTTTTCGGAAGAGAATCTCTGGAGCTGCTAGGTGGTGCTGGAGATCTATTGCAGTTTTAGGAATCCCATTATGATGAGAATGCAGCAGAGCTGGAATGAGGAGCAGGTGAAAATTTACTGAAGGAAAGAGAAGGCAATGAAATAAATGTTACAGAGCTGAAAATGGAGGACCTGTGACATAAGTGCTGATAAATTTGATGAACCATGTAGAACCAAAGGAAGGAGAAGAAGCTAAGTGGCGAGGCATTGTGGAGAGAGTGTTGCAGGAAGAAGAAACTGAGAAGTTGTTTTCCCTTTGCCAGCAGTTAATTGTATTTTCAATGAAGGTATTCTTAGCTGGTGGATTAGCTAGTTTTCAGGGTCTAACTCTGCAGTAGGTTTTTTTGTTGTTGCAAGAAGAAACTGAGACATTGAAAATACAAACTGCTGGTGAACTGAAAACACTGGATGTATTATTGGCTAATATTTTCAGGGTTTACCTCCGCAACAGGGTTTTTGTTACAATAAATAAGGTATGTAGATGCAGTAAAGAAGAATGGAAGAAGGAATTGAGAGGAGACCAACAATTTTTCAACAGCCACAGAGAAGACTACAAGTAGTAAGAATTCCAATTAAAAGGATGGCAATTTGAACAGGTATGACATTATGGATAACAGTCTCTTGCCACTAGGATTTAATGTTAAAATCCTAAAAGCATTAACCCATTTGAGAGCTGAAAATTTTTGTGAAATGACATTTGAAAGGTTTAACTTGCTTGAAAAATGTATGACTTGAGACTGAAAAAAGAAATGAAGTAGCACCTTGGAAAGAGTATTTTGGGGTGAGAGGATGGCATAATGGTTAAGGTGTTTACCTTACAGACACAGGGTGCAGGGTTTGATTCTCACATGGGGTAATTGGGTAGGCTTGAAATGGCCCACAAGGGTAGTTAGCCTAGTACTAACCTATGAACCTATTTCATAGCTGGGGGCTACAACTAAAAAGAAAACAAATGTGCAGTTTAGGACTTCATATATGGATGAGCGTGAGTTAATTTTGTTTTTCTTTTGGTGTGTTGTAAAGTGCATGAAATTAAAAAAAAAGTGATGAAAGAAATGTATGGAGTGGGGTTAGGAAGTGTAACGATGGACATATTATGGATGGGAAAATTCAACATATTTGTAAACAAATAATTGTGAATGGCAAGATAGGTATTGGGTTAAACCAAAGCATTCTATTTCTGTGGGATGAAAATAATTTAGTACAGCAAATGGTGTAGTCAACATGGGGAGAGGGGACATACAGCTAAAAACTAAGTCTTTTTGTAGAAAATGTAAGGAATTTGGACACTTCTGATATGACTGTCCCATATTAGAAGAGGAAAGAGTAGATGAAGAGGAAAGCTCAGAAGAAAGACAAACAGTAAAAAGTATTATTACAGAAGATGTTGAAAGAGAAAGTGTTGCAGTGGAGGGGGATACTGGAGAAAGGTTAAACAATGAAAAGGTACCTAGAGGAGAAATAATTGTTCAAAACAAGGTTATTACACAGGAAGATAACAGATTTGCAATTTTAGAAGTAAAGAGGGAGAAATTGGGAAATTCAAAAACACGAGAGTAAAAAATCAGTTGGTGGGAGATTTGGAAAAGAAAAGGAAACATGGTTTCAAAGCAAAACACACAAAAATGAAAAGGATGAAATAAGAATTTTAGCATTAAATGTGAACAGCATTAGAAATTCCATAACTAGTTTGGTGGTGATGGAATGGGGGTAAAAATGAACATGGATGTTTTTTTGCTTGCTAGATACAAGGATATATATGACAAAGAAGAAAAAAAGTAAAACAATATAGGCAGTATGGTGGAGGGTGAAATCATTTGGTTAGTAGAAAATGAGACGTCCTGGAATGTGAATTCTTATAAAAATGAAAAAAAATATGAATTTTAGCTATGACAGTATTAATATTATGAAGAGTAGTGGTATGTGATATGATAATGAAACAACAAGTATAAGATTAATAGTGAGTTATGCCTATACTAATCTGATGGGAAAAAAAGCAGTTGATTGAAGAAATAAAAAAAAAATGTGATAGTAAATATGCCAATAGTAATGGTAGGATAATTTAACTGTAATCTGAAGAAAGAAAAGGGAAAATAACACAGGATATTAAGATGTTAAGGGATTTAATGCAATATGGAGATTTAAAAGTAGGAAAAATAAGGAAAGAATGTACATATAAAAGGTTTTTTGAGTGAAATTGATTACATAATTTATTCTAAATGCATCAAATGATACGGGGGAAGATGTGGCAGAGTTTTTAGGTAATAGTACAGTGTGGGGTAGAATAGGAGAAGACAGAGAAGTAATAAAGGAGGGAAAGGGATAAGATTAACTTCAGAATTTAAAAGGAAGAAGAAATGAGAGAGATATTATGGAAAGATTATATGACAATGATACCAGTTTAGAAAAAATGGACACAGTGGTGGGTAGTATATAAGCAGAAGTATAAAATGTTTTTAGAAATGAAAAAAAAGATGAAATATAAAGAAATTTAACAATTATGAGATAGAAAGTGGCAAAATGAAGGAAATAGAAAAAAAAACAGATGTATGAAAAGAATTGAGGAAACTGATGTTAAAATAGGCAAATATTTTATTTCTGAAAGGGAAGAAAGAGGAGGTTTCCCCTTATTTAGGAAAGGTAGTAAAAATGAGGGAATTAAGGACTGATGCTCTTTTAGATGGTAAAAGAAATACAAACAAGAAGATATTAAGGAGGTGGTAGAAAGTGTTGTAGAGGAAATATATGAAAAAGATGAAATGGATAGGTAAAAAGAATGTAAAGTGAAAAAATATCTGCAAAAATAAATATTTTTTACAAAATTATATAAAAATAGAAGAAGTGGAGAATGTGATAAAAGAAGGTAAGAGTGAATTGATGCCAGGACTAGATGGTATAAGTTATGAATATTATAACAAAATAAATAAATATGAAAGGGACATTATTCTTTAATATTAAATGAATGGATGAAGGAAGGTATAGGTTCATAGGTGTGTAGTAGGCTAATGGCCCGGGAGCCTTTACAAGCCTAGCCATAGAAGTGCCCTGGCATCATGTTGCCCAACGTTAGTTCCCAGTGCCTCTATCAAGCAGAGCCACTGGAGTGATCCCCAGGGTGAACTCTCCCATTTCCAATCCACTCATCAAGACTTCTCTCGAAGAGGGCCAGTGAGGTACTCTGCTTGACATGTATGGAAAGTCTATTCCAGAGCATGGGCAGTCCCTGGGCTATGAACCCATCCCTCCAGCATGTTCTGCTGATTGTGGGAATGAGGTTGAGGTTTCTGGAGAGTGTGGTGCAGAGGAATTGGGATTTCTATAGATGTAGCATTTCCAACAGAGCTGGGTCAGATATGGCTTTGTAAGTCAAACATGATGAGAGAAGATATATGTGATGGAGTGATAAAATTTAAATTGAAAAAGTGAGCCTGCTTTCCAATCTATCTGCGCATATTCAGAGCCGAGTATATTTTTTTGGTTTTAGAGTTTAATTGTTGCTTATATCTCTGCTTTTGTCTCACCCACCCTCCCTATTTCTGGCTTGTAGTTTAAATTTGGTGGCTTATGCAATTGCCAGCCCCACTGTAGATTTGATCTGGGACACTCCCCCAGTCCCATCTCTTTACCACATTCTACCTAATAAACTCTTTCTGCACTTGCTTTTAGTCCTTTTTAATTTAATTGCATTTTTAAACTGTTTGGTCTAATGTTGCTACATAAACGAGAAGTAATACGATAAACTGATAAACAAAAAACTGTTGCCAGGAACCAACACTGCACGCAGTGATCGCACATCAATCCTTTTAAAAAACGTTTACAAAAATGTAATAATAATAAAAAACACAGCCAAAGCGTGATGTATGAAAACTTGGTATCACACCTATTGAAAAAAGTATATTAGAAAATATATATATATGTCACAATGATGGTTTAGTCCCCAAAATATACTCTAAACCAAACTATAAAAAGCCTAAATAAACCTCAAAAAAGGATTGATTTTTCAAGTCAAATGTCTTTTAATATTTAAAAAAAAAGTTTATTGTGTTTTGCTTTAAATGATCACTGCGACTTAATTGTGTTTTAATCAGTTAACTAATTATTTACGTTATGGAGTGGTATTTTAAATCAGTCTAGTGTGTTGTGTTTAGCATCTGAAGAAGTTTGGGCATTTTCCAAACGAAAAGCGCTTTATGTGAACTTGTTCTTGTGGTGTAAAAGGAGCAGTCATCATTAAAATTTTACTTCCTACCAGGCTCCGTGCAGTGTTTGTTCCTGGCAACAGTTTTAATATTGCTACATACTCAAGTGTGCTAGCTTGCACTGCATGTGAATTGTTTTACTACTGTTTTTGCTACTTTTCTGTAAAAAAAAACTGTAAGCCTGTTTCATACCTTTCCTGTAACTAGTGTTCCAGGTACAGATTTGCTGTATCCAGGACTGTATGTAAGCTTCTGAGCCCCCCCCAAGTCTTTCTGTGTTGGAGGGAAGCCTTCTAGCTTATCAGTGGGAGTGGTAAGCAGTAGGTAACCTGTCTACCACATAAGGAGTAGTTCTGGCCCAGAAATTGTAGATCTGAAGTAGTTAACTTCATTTGATCAGCAACCTGTGGGTTTTGGATCCGATACGGATCTGAGCCGGCAGCATACCAAGCAAAAGATCCAAGCTCCTCCCCCTACCCATACTACACTGCAACCTCCTTCCAATCCCCAGATCTCGTTTGCCGCAGCTTCGCCAGCACAGGATTTTTGAGCTCCAGGCAAGTTGTCAGGGTTTTTTCAAAAACTTTGGTCTGTGTGTGCCCCTTCTGATAATTTTACTAATAATTATTAGTTTATTCCTTTCTCGGTTACCGTTACAATATTTATTGGGTTTTTTTTGCACTTTGAAAGTTGTTAACTTTCTGTTAGTGTAGGCCCCCCTTCCCGCCCTTAGAGAGTGTGTGTGTGTGTGTGTGTGTGTGTGTGTGTTCCCTAATATGTCGGAAAGTCAGAAAGTGACTTTCTAAGTGCACAGAGTGTGGCCACAAGCTGTTTCCAGCCGATGGTCACACTCTTGGGGGTGGCCCATTTGTCATCCAGCTGCAAGATCTGTGTGGCTTTCAACCCCCGAGCCCTGCGGGATCGCAGGAACAAGTTAATTCTGGCAGGTCTTTTACCTGCAGAATCAACTTCTGCCTCTTCTGCTGCTTCCTCACCAGCCACGGCTGTGGCTGTCCAGCCTTCAGGCCTTCCTCCCCTGTCCGGGACTCACCCTCTCACCTTACCACAGGGAGAAAGAGAGGCCAAGAAAGTGAGAATAAAAGAAAAACACAGGGAGGCAGAGAGACATTCAGAGAAAGAAAAAAGATAAATATAGAGAGAAGGGCCGCAAGCGGCAGGCCGAGTTGGATCCAACGGCCCCTCCCGCTAAGGTGATTTTGTTTACTGTGAAAGTTACCAGGCCATCCTCTCTTCGGCTCCATTCACCATGTTTTTCCCTGGAGCTGGAGGAGGAGGCTAGACCACTGTTGAGGTCGTCTTCATGTCGGCTCTCCTGGCTGGCGTCGGTGGCGTCCACTAGATCGACTTGGAGCATCTCTGAAGGAGACATGGATTGGATGACGCAAAGGTTTTTACAAACTCAACTGCAGATGGGGGTGTTGCTGGCTCCCCCCTCCTGGTGTGGGGAGTTCGGCTCTGTTTTTTCACCCTGATAGCTCCTTCTCTGATCCACCATCGGATAGCAGAGTCTATGGATCTAAGGAGCCCTGGAGTCCGGGGTTCTGTGCCGATGGTGCCTTCGGCCTCTATGCCGGCCATGCCCTTGAGTCTGTCGGATCCACTTTCAGATCCGAGCTCTCAGAGCCGAGAGTTGGGTGTCTGATCCGAGGGGATGAGTGTGTCATCGGCTCCGTTGTGGTCGGGGCATGCCATCCCTTCATGTCCGGCTGTTCCAACTTCAACTTCGATCCCTTTGTCGGATCCAAGGGTCTTGGCTACCCTTACTACCAGTTTCAGGGAGGCTGGTTCTTCCTCTGCATTCAACGTTGTGGAGAGGGTTCTCTCTGAAAAATCGAGACCCCCTCACTCTGTCCTCTGGGTCCATCCCTGCTCCCTCGCAGCTGGGTTTGTCTTCAGTCATCCAGTCCCCCAGGGACAGCCTGTGTCTATTGCACCCTAAGCAGTTCCCTTGGAGGAACACAAAACAATTTGTGAGCCCTCCCCGGAGAGTCCAGCCGAGGAGGTCCCTCACAAATGCCAGTGTAAAAGGAGGCACTTGAACTCCCCCGAGTCCCTTACTGAGGATACCGACTTGGAGGAAGGGGAAAGTTCCCTTAAATCACCCACCCGAAGACGTCTCCTTTGGAGACATTATGGAAATTCTTTGCCAGACCGGGGGTGGGGTGGTCCGCTCAAAAACCTTCCTCTGACGAGTCGGTATTCCTGGAGACGTTCGACACAGGCCCGTCTACCTCTTGGGTGTCTCCCCCTGCCAACCCTCTGGTGGACCTTATCACCACCAGAGCTTGGATGGAACCGGACATTGTGGAGCCTATACCCAAAAGGCCCAACAAGATATTGTGTCCACCGGCAGATAGAGCTTCTTGGAACAAAGGTTTCCCCGTTGATACCATGGTGGTGGCGGTCGCCACGAAAAAGGAACTCGCCCAAGACAGTTCCTCGGTCCATCCCCCAGACAAGGAACCCAGGTCTATGGACCGTCTTGGAAAGCAGACTTTTGCTTCAGCCACATTTACTATAAGGGCGCTGAATTACTTGGCCCATGTAATTCGACTGCAGCGGGACCTCACGAAAGAGTATACTGAGTCTCCCCCGGAGTCCATGTCTGCCGAGGATAAACGGACCTTCTCGGCTCGTATGGCCATTCTCAAGTCTGTGTCCAGGACGTCCATGCATTTACTCTCTCATGCCACCGAGGGAGCCACTAGGGCAAGTGGGTCCGGCATCGCCTTAAGGCATCACGCCTAGTTCCATCTTTGCGACTTCTCGGAACCCTTCAGGGCATCCTTCGCTAACGCACCCTTTGACGGTTCAACCCTGTTCGGGAAGACTGTCCACGATACGCTTGTTCAGAGCGAGAAAGATGGGAAGACACTGTCAGCTGTCGGGATCCGCTTTTCTAACCCTCAAATGTCTTTTTCCAGGAACCAGTGAGGACAAAAGAAGCTGTGGTTCTGGAAAACTCAGCAGTCCCAGAATGCTTAGGACTTCTCCTCCCCCAGAGGCAGAGGGGGACAAGTTGGCCGAAGAACTTCAGGTCACATGAACCTTTTTCAGAGCGACCCGCGCAGCAGCCCTGAGGGGTTGCCCGACTGCTCCTCTCTGAAGGCAGTTGGGGGGCATTTTTCGATGCACCTAGTCCACTGGGAGTCCATCACGACAGATCGCTGGGTGCTTTGAATAATATCCAGAGGCTATTCTGTTCCCTTCATAAACAAGCCGCCTTACACAAGGCGCCTCCCGGACGTCCCACCCACTCAGAGGGAGGCCACAGCCGTGGAAATACAAAAGGTACTAGGAAAAAAGAGCCATCCAGCAGGTGCCCCCAGACCAGTCCAGATCAGGCATCTATTCCAAGTTATTTTTGGTGCCAAAAAAGATGGGGGACCTAAGGCCGATTCTCGACCGATCAACAATGAACCTGTTCATTGCAAGGAAATGTTCCGGATGGTCACGCTTCAATCCATCCTGCCCTTCCTGCAGGAGGAAGACTGGTTGTGCTCGATAGACCTCAAGGATGCGTACTACCATATTCTGATGGACAGGTGATCCAGGAGGTTCCTCAACTTTCGGCTAGTGGCCAGGCATTATCAATACAGGGTCTTACCCTTCGGTCTCACCACAGCCCCCAGGGTGTTCACCAAGGTCACGGTCATGAGACTTCAGGGCATTCAGCTTTTCCCGTACCTGGTCGACTGGCTCCCCACCGCCCCCACCAGGCATCTACTCTTACTAGCCAGAGATTTCTTTCTCCGGTTATCACCTCAGCTAGGGATTACCATAAATCTCAGGAAGTCTTCCCTTCAACCTGTTCAAGTGTTAGACTTCATAGGGGTGAGAACAGATTCTCATCAGGCCAGGGCATTCTTAACCCCAGACAGACTACACAGCCTGACACTTCATGTGTTAGCGCTTCTGCAGTCCTCTGCACCCCCTGCAGAATTAGTCCTGAGAGCCTTGGGGTCCATGGCAGCAGCTATCAACCTGATCCCTTGTGCTCGTCTGCATATGAGAATTCTACAGTGGACATTGCAAGTTCAGAGGTCGATTCTTCATCAACCTCTAGATTTTCCGATCCCTCTGAGCAGTGTGTGCAGAAATTCTCTCAAGTGGTGGCTCCAATCTCGGAATTTGCAGGAGGGACAACGCTTTCTTGCGCCCCAACCCCAAGCCACGGTGACGAAGGATGCCTCCCGCCTAGGGTGGGGGGGGGGCATTGTTCAGGCAGGACTGTTCAAGGCATGTGGACTCAAAATGAGACCATTCTGCATATAAATGTTCTAGACATGAGAGCAGTCCTTTTATCGTTGCAGGCCCTTCATGCTGATCTCCCTTTGGGAACTATTGCGATCCAGTCAGACAATATGTCGGTGGTCTGGTATATCAACAAACTGGGGGGAACCAAGTCTTGTCCCCTGTGTTGAGCAGCCATGAGAGTCTGGGAATGGGTGATCTCCACCAACCGCTTCTGATAACAACACACATTCCGGGTTGGTCCAACATCTTGGCGGACAAATTGAGCAGAACTATCCTTCCTTCCTACGAGTGGTCTCTGAACCCTTGTGTGGCGGAATAAATCTTCCTCAAGTGGGGTCAGCCTTGCTGCGATCTCTTCGCATAGTCTTCCAACGTGAAGTACAGCGAGTTTTTTGCTCTAATCCCCCTGACGGGGGAAGCCCCCAGAGACGCTCTTGTTCATGCTTGGCCACCCGGTCTTCTTTATGAGTATCCCCCACTTCCGCTCATGATAAAGCTCGCCGGTTGGGGAGCAGATTTATCCTCATAGCACCATTATGGCCCCGTCAAGTCTGGTTCCCCTGCCTACGGTCTCATCTCATAGCTCCACCTTGGATCTTGGATTCCATTCCGGATCTGATTCGTCATTCCTCGGGAATGCTTCCTCCGTATCTGGACAGCCTGAAGCTCACAGCTTGGCTGCTCCAGTTCCACTAGTTGCTAGGACTCCCAGTATCTCTTCTCCTGTTAAATCTATCTTGGTTGCGGCACATAAATCCTCTACCAGGAAAATTCACTGTAGCAAATGGAGACACTTCTCCATTAGGGCTTCACAGAGAAATCTAGATCCTTTTACTGCTCCTATCCCAGCAGTGTTAGACTTTTTGTCTTGTATCTTCCAGCAAGGAGCCAGCTCTTCCACAGTGAAGGTCCAGCTGGCGGCTATTTCTCATTTCCATGCAGGAGACAATTTAGGCTCTGTCGCTGCTGCCAGAATTTGTAAGACCTTTTTGAAAGGCACTTTTCTTCTGAGACCTCCTATTAAGAATCCGCCCCCACTGTGGGATCTGACTGTGGTTCTTCAGGCCTTAGTTGCGCCTCCTTTCGAACCCTCGGCATCAGTTGACTTAAATTTTTTGTCATGGAATACTGCTTTTCTGGTAGCTATAACTTCAGCAAGGAGAGTGTCGGAGCTTCAAGCTCTTTGTATGAAACCCCTGTATCATATGTGTTTCATAAGGACAGGGTGTCTCTCAGGACTTATCCATCTTTTCTCCCTAAAGTTGCTTCTGAGACAAACATTAATCAATCTATTAATTTGCCTGTCTTTTTCCCTAATTTTCAGAACAAAGGGGAATACAAACTTCATTTGCTGGATGTTCACAGGCAGTTACGTTTTTATTTGCACAGGACGGTGGCCTTTCGTAAATCTGATCAACTCTTTGTTTCTTTTGCCAAGCCCTTTTTAGGGAAGCCACCTTCAAAAGTGGCTCTTGCTAGGGGGATTTCCCTTTGTGTCCTACAAGCATATAGAGAGCTTGGTTTACTAGAACCAGTAAGAGTTCATGCTCATTCTGCACGTTCTATGGTGACATCTGCAGCATTCTGGTCTAGAGTTTCTCTGGATGACATTTGCTCAGCGGCTACCTTGGGCATCTTTTCACACCTTTTATTACTCATTGTAAACTGGATTTGATGTCTAAGAGGAAGGGTTTCCTTTGGCTCTGCAGTGCTCCGGAATATCCTTCCTTAAGGGCCTCCCAAGATTTCGGGTAGCTGGGGACTCCGTCCCACAGGTTGCTGATCAAATGAAGTTAACTACTTCAGATAAAGAAGTTATGTATTCACCATAACATTCCATCCGAGTAGGTAAACTTCATTTGTCAACAACCATCCTTCCCCCTTACCTTGGCGTTATTTTTGCTGAGCTCAGTGTTCGGAGTGAGGTTTGTCCTTGGTTTAGGGGTCTCAGGTTAGTTTGTTGGTGCCACGTGGAGTGACAAACTCGATCTGAGGATTGGAAGGAGGTTGCAGTGTAGTATGGGTAGGGGGGAGGCGCTTGGAGCTTGGATCTTTTGCTTGGTATGCTGCCAGCTCGCATTCTTATTGGATCCGAAACCGAAAGGTTGCTGACAAATGAAGTTTACCTACTCAGATGGAACGTTATAGTGAGTACATAACTTCTTTTTATCGGCCGTTTGGGCAATCTCTTCTATCTCTCTCAACTTTCTGATTTGAAAGCCTGCATTTGCACTTGTTTCTGTCCTGTAACTTGTCTAGTGCAGATACAAATTCTTAGTTTTAGCACTTACATTTGCTTATTCATGCTCAGCACTTGTTCAGAACTTGTAAGCACTAAATAAGCTTCTAATTACTACAACACTCAACCTTCCTCATTACCTAGAGGAAAACAGTTTTTGTACTTACTTTTCTCACTTGCTTAGACAAAAACAGCTCTTGTACTCACTTTCCTTACTTATCTAGAGGAAAATAGTTTTTTATTCAGGCATGTCCAAGGGTCAGCTCTCAGTGTTCTCTCCTGTCTGTCTGATGAGTCTGGGCATCTTGAGTCAATGTAGAAATTGCTGCATGTAGACAGACAACCCTGTCCTCCTACCACCCAACACTACAACCTGTGAGAGATGCACTTATCTAGCCAAACTGGAGGTAAAGCTCTCTCCAGCCAAGACTGAACTTGACAGTCATGAGGAGAAGGTAAACATTTGCACCACACCACACTCATCGCATAGTCTCACTAAATCTACACCACCAAAATCCACAAATAGTAACACAAAAACATTCACGGAGGCTCTAAATAATAATCTGTATAAGCAACAGAGATATCCAAAGCAGAAACACAAGCAACCTCCATCTCCCAACACAACCCAATTGACACGTAGCCCACAGACTCAGTGTGCCACTCAACCACAGCCAGCCAATAAGGCAAAACAATGTACCCAACACATAGGTGACTCTATAGTCAGGGATACTGATGTCCCACTCACCAGGCTAAACAAGGAGAAGGTTACTGTCAGCTGCCTGTTGAGTGCCAGGATCCGCCACATAGCCCACTCACTCAGGTCACTCCACAAGTACAAATATGACTCTGTCATTGTCCATGTTGGTGTGAATGACCCTAGACATACCTCCCTGGACTAGGGGTTGAGAGTATGGAAGAAGTAATTAGGGACCTGGGGACCCAAGTTGATAGCAATCTCTCATTTGAAAACCACGTGGCCAAAGTGGTTAGAAAAACATTTTATATAGCCCACCTAATCATGAAGGGATTCACATCTAGATCAGGGGAGGTCATCATGCCTCTTTACTCATCCCTCATCAGGCCCATAATTGAGTACAATGCCCCTTTTGGGATGTACCTTACCAGACACCTGAAGCAACTGGAAAGACCCCAAAAGTACCTCACCAAGAGGATCAAAGGGCTCAAACAGATGCCATATGCTGCCCAATTAAAGAAACTCCAGCTCTACTCAGTGGCATGCCACCTGCTCAGAGGCGATCTGTGCCTGATGTATAAAGCCATGTCCAACCCGGAATTAATGGACATGCTGCCTCTCAGAAAATCCAAATCCCATCGAGCTGCGCGCTCGAGAGACTTGAACCTCAACACTGAAATAAATAGGACATGCTGGAGGGACAGATTCATAACCTAGAGGCTCCCTTCACTCTGGAATAAAATCCCAGTCCAGGTTAGGAAGAGTCCCTCATTGACTCTCATCAAGAGGAATCTTGATGAGTGGATGGGAGATCGTAGGTTTACCCCGGGTATCACTTCTGTGTTACTGTTAGACAGAGGCACAGTATACTAACCTCGAAAAAGGGCATAGTAAAATTCATTTAAATTGGGTGGCGAAAGCCAAACACACTCTGGCTAGGCTTATAAATGCCCTAGGGCAGATAGCCTAGTATGAACCTATGAACATGAAAAGAGACATGGAAGAGCTCTCCGATCTTGTAGCCCAGGCAGGTATGACCCTAGCCCTGAGTAGCATTCTTCTATCACCCAGAATGATACCGCAGTACAAGGACAAAATGATTGACTTCAACAATTGGCTAAGCCTCCGGTGTCATTCTAAGGGGATCCAGTATCTGATTGCTTGGGGATTACATGGTCGACAGACCATGATGTTTTGCCACAGATAACCTCCTCCTGTCGCCCCTGGGATTCCAGATACTGGCTAAAGCTCTTGCTGCCCCTATAGTGCCTTTTTTAGGCAAGGTTTAAATAACAAATTAACCACCGTAACAGGAAAAGGCAAGTAAAAACTGAGGGTAATGCTACTCATTGCTAGAAGTCTAAATCTCAAAATGCGCTAACTCAAGGCACTCCTTAAAATGGAGAACATCAATATCTGTGCAGTGACTGAAACCTGGTACAAGGCTCCAGAGAGCACCCTTGCAATACCAGGCTATAACTCATACCACACTTTTCGGCCATGTAACCTGGACTGAAACACCAGAGGCGGAGGTGTGTCCATATTCATTAAGGATAGCCACACCTCCAGGCTAGTTGCTCAGCATATTGCATCGGAGGTTATCCAAGTGTAGCTAACTCTGGGCAAAACTGCAATCCAAATTGTAGCTTGATACAGATCCCCCACCACACTCCAGGATTCCCACTCCTCCTTTCTTGATGTACTGGAAAATATTAGGGTTCAACCAAACACTCTAATAATGGGTGACTTCAACTACCCCACCATTAACTGGGAAAACTACTTGTATACCAACTGCTTAGCTCAGTGCTTTCTGGAATTCATAAACTCCAATGCCCTGGATCAACTTATCCCCACTACCACCAGGGGCAACAACATCCTAGACCTAGTCATTACCAACATGAGTGACCGGTGTTCCACACCTAAAGTCAACTCCTCGTTGGTCCGATCCAACCATAAGCTAATCACCCTTGATATCCACATCCCGCACCCCCCCCCCATTAAGGAAACCACGGTAAAAAATTTCTCCAAAGCCAACTTCATGCTTCTTAAGACAGAAGTGGTGAACTTCATGACACCCATGCAGATGGACAATACAGTTACAACTGCTGAATCTTACACAAATGCACTCTATAAGCACTTACACAAGTGCATGGATTGTGCTATCCTCCAAAAAAAGGAAGCCAGTCTGGTGGTCCCCTGCCATAAACCAGCTGTACAACAGAAGGAAGAAGCTGTTGCAAAAGAGAGCAAAATCCCATGAGTGGAGGAGCTCTCTGGTCAGCCTCAGTAAGAATCTGAGATCCCTTATAAGATCCTCCAAAGCTAGCTATGAAAACAAAATTGACACTAATTCTAAGGACAACCACAAAGCATTCTATAGCTATGTCAAGATTCTCGATGGCGACACCCAGATCTGCTCTGAGTTACAGCCCAACAGCACAAAAATTACAGAACCAACTGATATTGCCAACATCCTGGCAGATAGGTTCAGTGCCAACTTTACCCCCCCCCCCCTCACCCCATAAAGGGCTCATATCTATACAGGAAAATGCAGAGTCCCTATAATAAAAACTACATGGGTAAAAGCTGCACACTCTAAAGCCAAAAACACAGCATCCATGGGACTGGGCAAAATCCCAGGCTGCGTTTTACACGAACTTCAGAACGAACTGGCTCCCCACTTAAGCACCATGTTCAATAATAGCCTCACATCAGGCTTTGTGCCCACTGAATGGCGCACAGCAACAGTTATCCCACTCCACAAAGGGGGAGCCACCACTGATCCCGGGAACTATCGACCTATTAGCCTGACAAGCCTGGTTTTCAAGGCCGTGGAACGTATCATTATGGAACTCATAAACAAAGACATTGGTAACCTCCAAACTCTGGATCCCACCCAGTTCAAGTTTGTAAAAGGCAGATCATGCCTCCTGAACCTGATCGACGACTTTCAGGCAGTCACCAAAGCCGTAGATGAGGGTAAGGTGGTTCACACAGCCTATCTTGGCCTCGGCTTTCAACACCATCCCCCATTCTGGAATTATAGCTAAACACACTAAACTTGGTATAAATCCCTACATCACAAGATGCGTTGCTAACTGACAGAACCCACACTGTAAACGTTGCAGACCCAAATCTGACCTCAAAGCAGTGACAAGTGGAGTAACACAGGGTTCCGTCCTGGGACCTCTCCTGTTTGGTATCTTCTTCTCTGAAGTACAGGCCAACACAGAAGGCCTCTGGCTAATAAAGTTCACAGATGACTGCAAACTAGGAGCCATAGTCAAGTCCCCAAATGATGTGGACATCCTTCAGAAGGGCCTCGCTGAAACAAATGCCTGATGTCAAAGCCATGGCCTCGAGCTCAATGCCAAAAAGTGCAGTGTCATCCCCTTTGGTAAAAACTCCGTATCACTGAACTACCACATAGGCAGCAATCTACTTAACATCAAATGTGTGATGAGACCTTGGGACCCAGGTGGACAGTAGTCTCTCCTTTGATAGGCACTTCGCCACAGTAGTCAGGAAGCCCTTCTACGTGGCACACCTCATCATAAAAGGGTTCTTATCCAGGAAATAAAAGGTCATTGTTCCCCTCTACTAGACACTCATTAGACCCATTGTAGAGTACAACGCCCCTTTTGGAATGTACCTCACAAGACATCTGCAGCAGCTGGAAAGGCAACAGAAGTACCTCACAAAGAGGATTACTGGCCTCAAACAAATGACCTACACTGACCACCTCAAAAAACTCCAGCTTTACTCCGTAGCATATCGTCTACTCCGAGGTGATCTCTGCCTAACATGTAAAGCTATGTCAAACCCAGAGCTGTTGAACATGCTGCACCTAAAGAAATCCCAATCCCTCCGAGCTACAAGCTCTAGGGACCTAAACCTTGTCACCACAATAAATAGGACATGCTGGGGGGGGGGATAGATTCCTATCCCAGAGACTTCCCATACTCTGGAACAGGCTACCCATCTTTGTCAAGCAAAGTTCCTCATTAGCACTCTTCAAGAAAAATCTTGATGAGTAGATGGGAAATAGGAAATACACCCCGGGGATCACTTCTGTATCTCTGCTCGACAGTGGCACAGGAAAATAACTTTCTTGGGTGGCATACGCCAGGGAACCTTGCTGGCTAGGCTTACGTAGGGCCTTGGGCCAATAGCCTAGTACCTGCCTATGAGCCTATGTATGAAATGAGGGAGGCGGTATGAAATTGAAGGAATATTACATTACCAAAATCTATAGAAGTTTTTTACTTATTCCAGAAAAAGACATGCATGTTATACTTTTGTATTAGGACAGATAGCATATTTGGGGGAGTATGTTTCCCACTCCAATGGAAAAAGAATTGTTAGAGATTTTTTTTACCTTATTTCGGGGCTCAAGGCTGAACCAAAGGAGAAGAGGGATAATTTATAATGAAAAAGGTGCTGATTTAAAAAAAATCCAGTGGTGCACTTAGCATCAGTGCATTTATTTTGGGAATGAGGAAGGTGAAAGAATTACAAAAAGAAATGATGGGCAAGATGCTATATGAAAAATATAAAAAAAGTATCGCAATAGAAAAAAGGGACAGTCTGGAAGAAAAAGAAAATGGCAAAAATGAAATTGTCAGGTAAGGGTCTCTGGGAAGAGTCTATACAAAATATAATGCAAAAACTGAAAAATTGGAAGCTTTTGTTTATGGATATTGAAAGCAAGATAATGAACAGTGAAAATGTTTTAGTCCCTTTAGTTTTATGTACAGGACAGGTATATTTTTTATCAATCAGAGGAAAATCTGTGGACAATAATAACAAGGTGGACTTCCAAGATTGCTGCACATTGAGTGATAACTTAATTTCAACTCTCCTAGCATGAAAACAGAAACTCAGGAGAATGAGCCATTGAATCCATGTTTTTCAGTAACTGGCTAGGAAATGCACTGCATGGATGCCAACATAAAAGAAATGTAGCGATCCTGAATGAACATCCAGCACAAAGGATTAGGGAAAACACTGACTGGAAATAATTCTGCAGCTGTGCAGCAAAAAGCAGTGCAAGCTTCATCTTTGGTGCAATTCATGACTTCCAGCAACCCTGAGGAAAGAATAAGTCAAATGTACTCAAATCTGATTAAAATAAATGCAACACTGATGGAGTATATCAACTCAGATAAAAAAGGCTGGAAAAATGGATGAAGCTTTAAACGCATATTTAGATGATGTATTAAAAGTGCAAAAATCTGAGGTCAAAATGAAGAAGCGGCTGGCTGAATATATGACTGCTCAAGAAGAGATGTTTCAAAAAAATAATAGAATTAGAGAGTAGAGCAGCCAGGGAAGCCCTGAGATTTTCTGCTTTACCAGAGAAGCTAGAAGAATCATACATGATACATACAAAATTTCAAGCATGGGCATTAATGCCCTTCTAGTATGCCAGTATACCAAAACACTTGTGCCCATAATGTGTCCAGGCTGTTCTTAAAATTATCTGAACTAGTACTAGCTTTAATGTCATTTGGTAGTCTTTCCCATGCATCAGCTGCTCTGTCAGAGAACCAATTAGTACACTTCTCATTTCCTATAGAATCTTCTACATAAGTTGTCTGATCAGTCTCTACTATTATTTGATAACCTCATACATTCCCAGAGGTAGCTGTCTCTAAATGCCCTATTTACCTGAATAATCTCCTCTTAGATATCCGTAAGAGACACTACAAGTTCAGATAGGCAAGTCTTTCATAATAACTTAAATGTTCAAATCCATGGATGCCATTGGTATATTTCCGCTGTACTCTTTCCAGTTTACTTATGCTTGTTTTCTTATAAGGTTTCCATATTGTTATTCAATATTCAAGTTTGGGTCTAATGTAACAAAGAAATAATGACTTCATAATTTCAGATTTCCTAGACTTTATAATTTTTTTATATAACACACAGTTCTATAATGATAGTTATAATTGGCTGATACAATTAGAAAAAAAATCGTAGCTGTATCTACCCATATACCCAGGTCCTTAAAGGAGTCTACAGTTTCAGTCACTGTGTGCTGTATTAAACACTCACCGTTCAACTTATGTCTCCCAAATCTCATATGCCTAGTTTTTGATGTATTAAATTTATGAAAGCACAAATAAGCAACTGGACTGGTATTCGACAGCAGGAGTTGTGTATGCTCCAAACATGGCCGTGAGAAAGCAACCAAGGCCTTTACAGTAAAGATGCAATCTTAACAGCAGAAGGAGCTGATTCTGACAAAACTGTGGCAGAAGGACAATGCTAAAAGTGGCAGACAGTAGGGTGTTGGGGGAAAATGATTATTCACTGTACACCAGGCAGAACAGAAGGAAATTTATTCCACTAATCAGGGAATGTCGCAAAGCAGGCGTGAGATTCAAACTGCTGTATCCAGCTATCTTCAGAATATTCTTTCTTGGAGGGACAAAAACATTTGATGCAGAACATGCTAAGGATGAAATACAAAGGTTTGCCAACAAAAAGTGAGCAATGAAGCAGGAGGAGATTCTGCTTCTTGTTGTTCTGGCAATAAATACCACAGAGAGAATGTCCTAGTGAAACCTTTTCCAGTGTTTCAACAGAAAATGCTTGAGAGAGAGAAAAAAGCACAAGAGTTGACTACAAGAATCTCAAGAGTACATTGGAAAGGAAGCAGAGACTGGATTTGGGAGCTGGAGGTAAACCGGAATGAAACCAGCAACTTGGAAATTGACGAATGTGGGATTATAAAGCATTAATTATATTTGTGAAACATGATAGAACAAGAAAACATGGAAATATTGGACTTTTTTGACTTTGTTGAACTTGTAGGCGACTTTGAAGCAAATGCCCTACTTCATGTCATTAATGTTTGGAGGAACACTTTGAGGGACAGAGGAAGGAAAGAGTTAACTGTAAGTAAAACAAACTTGTTCTTAACAGTAATATGTGTATAGTACACAATATCTGCATGCTATAAAGTAAAGTTTTTTTTGGTTACTTTAAATTCTAATGGGGATACTAAAGTAAACTTTTTTTCCTTTTTTTCTACGTGTTCATTTTTAAGAAATGTTGGCACTGCAGTGTAAACAAAAAGAAAAGTCTGTTCAAACGAGTATGAAACAAAGAAATTGTGCTTTTCTCATTCTTGCATAGAGGAGTGACTGGATTAAGGCTCTTGGCTTTATCTAGTAATAAGTTTTAAGTGAAAGCAAATAAAGAACACTGAATATAACTCTCTTCTAGAAAATAAATAAGTACTTATAGAAATTACTCTATCTGGTTCTCATGTCTCCATGGAGACCATCTGATAAGCAATAAAAACAGAATACCGTTTTCTTTCAATGACTCTGAGATAATGTTTTTTGAAGGCATTCAAATGTTTTCTCATTTTGGGAGAGCAGTAAAGATAAGACAAAACTAGACAGCACGTAGTAGAAGCACAGGCTGTACCATGCCTGTTAGCATGGATAACCTTCATTTATGTTAACCCGAGTCTGTTAGTGTGGCTGTAATTTTGGTATAATTGTTCCTATTAGGAAGGTAAAACTTCAGTATTTGAAGATGTACATAGTTTTGTGTGTTAATGTTAATAGGTTTTTGGGGTGTATTGGAGGTGTATTTGGTTTTTGATTGAAAGCTTTCAATAAAATAAAATGTTTTGTAAGATGTGACATGACCTCAAATAGATATGACAGGAAACTGTATAAAAGGTAAACCTGCCAAACAGTGTGTGCATGTAACACAAACGTTAACTTTGTAACATAATGATCCTTTCCATATTATGTTTAAATATTAATGGTCTCACAGATTTATACAAAAAGAAAGAGTAGTGAACTATATTAAAATGTAGAGTGCAAATAGCTGTGCTACAGGAGACACATTTAGAAAGAACTGAACGTGTGAATTTGATAAAGAAAGGTTTTCAGGATGGTTATTCAGTGGAATACCAGGGACAGGTTTTCAGGATGGTTATTCAGTGGAATACCAGGGATAAAGGAAAAGAGGAGCACTTATATTAATTGCAAGAGGAGCTCCAGTAGCGATAGAAGAAGAAAAAAATAATGGGCTACTGGCAAGGTTGAAGAATTACACTGACATGTATTTATATTCCACCTAAAACATCTAAAATGGAGCTTAAGAAAATTGTGGGAGAAATCAGTTTTCAGCAGGGACTATTACTTAGAAGGGAAGATGCTCCCATGGGGATAATAAAGGACGGTAGATCTTTGAAGAAATGTATGTAAGTATTTGGCATGTAAATTCAGTAGTAGGAGTTCAGAGTGAATTCACATATTTCCCAAGATACAAAAACTGGTCTAGGCTAGACAGAACTTGCATTTCACAGGAACATGTGCATTTAATTGAAATTTTTGATACTCATCCAATAGCTATTTCAGATCACTCGCCAATAATAACTAAAATAAAAACACAGGATAATGAAATAAAAATTAGAGCCTGATACTTTCCCACCCATCTGTTGAAGAGATAGGAATTTAATTAATGGGGTAGTGTAAATTATTTGGAAGGTATGAGAAAACACAGAAATTACTTCTGAAAATATAGCTAGGGAGTGGGATAAAATTAAAGCAGAGTTTAAAAACATGGTGGAAATAAAAGAAAGAGAAATATGGTTAAGAAGTAACGAGAATAATTTAGAGGGATTGACGAATGTTAGTGTTGCAGAATAGGGGGACTCTCACAGAACAAGTGGAGGAGTAATTGCAGAATGCTAAGCAGAAAGTAAAGGTGATAATGTGCATGTGTGTAGTAAGATTGCCGTTAAGCAACTGTTTTTTTTTTTTTTTTTTGATAATGCATGAACACAAAAACTTTTAGTTCAACAACTTAGGCTACAGAAAGTAGAAAGGGTTGTTGTCAAGCTTTTACTGAGCCTATAACAAGGAAGATAAGAAATCCTGTAGGTGTACTAGAAATATTTCAGCAATTGTATGAAAGTCTGTATATAAGAAATAAATATGGAGATCAAGAAAAGGTACAAATGGAAATGTTTATGGAAGATTTAAATATGCCAAGATTACAGGTAGATAAGGCTCAATTTACTAATAGGATAGGAGTAGATGAGGTAAAAAAATAAAGATGTATAACCAATTAACAGGAAAATCCATAGGAATAGATGGTATTCCTGTGTACGTTTGGAAGCTAGGAGGGAAAAACGGATAAAGATCTAGAAGGTTTTGATTAATAGTATTTTAAGAGGAGGAGAACAACCGGCATCCTGGAAGAAAGCTGTAGTGGCTGTAATACTTAAAAGGGGTAAAGCCCCATCAGATACAGCTTCATACAGGCTCATTTTAGTCCTAAACCATGATTATAAAGTGTTTGTGTATAATGGCTAAAGGAATGGCAAGGGCGATGCTAAAATTTATAGACATGGATCAATTTGGTTTTGTGGAGTGGAGGCAAACATTAACAGAACATTGATCATCCAGATGGAAGCTGAATGTAAAAAAACACCACTGTTGTTTATGGGTCTTGATGCAGAGAAAGCATTTGACAGAGTAAGCTGGGAGTTTATGAGCAGGGCAATGGAAGCATTTGCATTCCCTGCTAAAATTATAAGGTCGATTAGGAGGATATATGAGGGATTGGAGGTGAAAATTCAAGTGGGTGGCATCCTCTCTGATAATTAATGTTTGAGCAGAGGAACCAGGCAGGAGTATCCTCTTTCCCTTTTGTTTTCTGCCCTATATTTAGAACCATTTCCAAAAAAAGTAAGAGAGCCAGAAATTCAAGGATGTAATTTGTTTGGAAATTAAGAAAAGCTGGATGTATTTGCAGATATTGTTTTATACCTGATAAAACCAGAAAAGGATATTTCAGTGTTGTGGAAAATTTTGAGAAAGATTCAAATCTTTTCGGGATACAGAATTAATGAAGCTAAAACAAAGGCAATAGCTGTAAATTATAGACCCACGCACAAAGTGGTTCAGCACTATCCATATTTAAGGGGACATGATAAAATGAAGTACTTAAGAGTAAGCATTAAAAAGGATTCTGGTGTGAAAGCTAATGATATGTGGGAAGAGACTAAAGCGATGGTGCAAAAACTGAGAAATTGGAAGCTCTGTTATATGGATAGCAAGATGAAAGCAGCTAAAATGATTTAGTCCCTTTAGTCTTGTACACAGGTTAGTTATATTTTTTATTAACCAGAGTAGACATTGTAGATGGCAATTAATAAAGAGCTGAATGATTCTATCTGGGAAGGGTAGATGGCAACAATCAAGTGGAATAAGCCAATTCTTCCAGTTGAACAAGGCAGTTTGGGATTACTCAAGTTGAAGGGCTGTTTCAGAGCTACACAGTTAATACATAGCACAAACAGAAACCTGTAATTCAAAGTGGAAAGGGGTGATGATGAAACAGGAGGGAAGCTGAAGAAACAAGGAGAGACTGTGATTTTAGATGCAGATCCCTAAAGAGAATAACAACCATGCAGAATATTATATTTATTAAGTAGCAAAAAATAATCCAAGAACTAAGCCAACATGGGAATGGAGAAAGAAGATTATCCTGATAGAGATGACTCCAATTAGGGATCCAGGCAATAGGCAAGAGGGGGCTGGAATTTATTGCAGAAAATTGGCAAAGGAACCAGTGTCTTGGGAGTAAATAATTAGAGGAAAAGCTAATAGAATGGGAAGAGGCCAAAAATGTATTTGGATTGCAGGATAGATTGCCTTCCATGTCAAGGGTTGATTGAGTATAGGCAAAGAAAGAAAAATGGGGATCCTGAGTGAAAAACCAGCAAGGGTAGAGTTTTTAGTTGATGCTAGAACATAAGCTGCTTTTAAACAATGAATAATTAGTAGAGCATAAATAACATTGCATGATAACTGTAAGAATCAATCAGAGGAGGTCAGAAAGGATTGGGAAGATAGACTGGATAAGCAGTTCATGAAGAAACAATGGGAAGATATATGTATGTCTCCCAAATATGCAACAAAGTCTAGAAAATGTAGCATCTTTGCATGGAACTGTTTACATAGGTATTTTTATACCCCAAGTAGACTTCAAAATTTTTTCCTCAGACAGCAAATGTTGGAGGTGTGATAAGGAAGAAAGAGGTAATTGAGAACATAATTTCTGGGAGTGTAATGAATTTGGAAGACTTTAAAGACCCCCTGCAGACTGCTGTGTCAGAAGTGCTGGGTGAGGAAATTGATGTAACTAAGAAAATTATTTTTTGAGTTACGATACAGAATCGGAATTGATTAGACATAGTAAGGGTGTGCCGAGTCTAATTATGGTGGCTGCCAAAAAAAGCAATTACCTGAAAACGGAAATCCGTCTAAACCAACTTTACTAGAAGTAGTGACTATAGTAACATAGATAAAAGAACTGGAATTGGGATGTTTAGAATAGGGTAGTAACAATTTACTTATGAAAAAATGGGAATCATAGGAACAATACATACAGAGGAGGAATGAGAGACTCCTTTTCCAGGATCTGAATGAGCTATGTAATGTTTGACAATGACTGCATTGATTATAAGTGATGTATAATGTTTGCAACTGCATTATGTCTGTTATGTATAATGTTTGCAAATAAAACTGTCAGTATGGTTTGTTTTCATTTATATAAATGCATGATTGTGCGTAGGTGATAATTTAAAGTAGTCTCTTGTTTAAAAATGACTAATAAGTTGAAAGAATATACATGGGAAGGGAAGAGGGCAAGGGTCAAGTAGTTGATCCTTCCAATAGAACAAAGTGGTTTAGAATTACCTGATTTGAAGGGATATTTTAGAGTTGCACATAACACAAGAAGAAAGCCATAATTCAAATTGGAAAGGGGTGATTATGAAATAGGGAAGAAATAAGTAGAGTTTTGGATTTTGTATGCAGATCCTGGAAGAAAATAACCACTCAGAATATTATATTCATAAAGTAGGAGAAAGTATTGTGAGAACTATGTCAGTATAAGAATAGACAAAGGAGTTTGTTGATAGTAATGACTGCAATTAGGGGTTCATAGAATAGGTCAGAGGGTCTGGCATTTACTGGAGAAAGCTGGCAAAGGAACCAAAGTATTGAGAATAAAAATAACTAGAGAGGGAAAGGTAATGGAATGGGAAAAGGCCAAGAAGACATTTGGACTGCCGGCTAGAGACTGCCTACCCTCCCAGAGATTGGTATCAGAGTATAAGCAAACAGAAAGGAATAGGGTGATCTTAAGAGAAATATATGCTCTGGTAGAGTTTTTGTTGAAATAGAACAGAAGCTGTTGTTAAAGGGTTATGTAGTAGATCAAACTAAAGTATTGAATGATAACTATAGGAATCAATTAGAGGAGGTTAGAAAAGGTTGGGAAGAAAGCTTGGATATGCAATTTGCAGGGAATAATGGGAGGACATGTGTATGGCTCCAAAGTATGCAACAAAAACTAGATGATTTAGGGTTTTTGCTTGAAAGTGTTTACATAGGTATTTAATTCCCAAGCAGACTCAAAATAATTTTTCCTCAAGTAGATGACAAATTTTGCAGGTGTGATGGAGAAGAGAGGTAACTGGCAACATAAATTATGGAAGTGTAATTAGTTTGCAGACTTAAAAATTCCTTACAGAGTACTCTATCAGAAATATTGGGTGAGCAAATGGGTATCCCTCAAGAAATGATTGTTTTGAGCTTGGACACAGGATTTGAACTGGCTGCCAAAAAGCAATTACTTGAAAATCTAAATCTTGGTCTAAACCAACTGTATTTGAAATATTTAATATTGTAATGGAGATAAAAAACTGAAAGTTGGATCTTTAGAAAATGTTTGGAATAAATCACATAGAAGTAAATGGAAATTGTGGTAACAATACACGCAGAATAATGTTCTGGAGGAGGAGGAGGAGGAGTGAGGTTTAAGGAAAGGCAGGAAGTGAGCAATTTATGTAGTGTTGGACTATGATATGTGATGTATAATGCATGTAACTGGGAAGATATTAATGTGGTTTATTTTCTTTTATATAAATGCATTTTTATCGATCATAAGTGATTAAGGTGTTAAACATCGAAATTATGGAAGTTAGAAGTTAAGTTGATTGGAAAAGAAAATAATGGTATAATATGATTTTAGAAAACATTTTGGTATACCCATGTAAGGAATTTAAAAAAATGGAAAAGGGTAATAAAAGATGGAAGAAAAAAGTTTGAAAATTTTTATGAAGCAGAAGATTTTTTGTGGAGAATTTTATTAGACAAGTTAACTTTGAAAGGAATATGACATATAAGGTGATGGAGGCAAGAAAACGTGTTGACTGTATTGAAGAAACAATGAAACAATTTTTGGATTGCAAAAGTAAAGAATTTTGGGAAAAGTTAAAAAAATGAATATAGATGGAAATGTTTTAAATGTATAAATACGGATACCATACATTAGAAGTATGATGTAGTAAAGAAGTGTGATATTGATAAAATGGGATAAAGTACTGTGTGACAGTATGGGTGCTGTGGAAAAAGAAATGTGATTATTTGTTATATAAAAAGAAAATGGATGAGGATGATATATTAGTTGAAATAAGATGGTTGTTGAAAGAGTGAGGGAGATTGAAGGAAAATATTTAAAAAAAATATGAAAGAAATAGAACTGTTTAAGTTCTGTTGTGTTGATTACTTGTGCTTTCGTGTTGCTAACGTAAGTAATTTTAAGTATGCAAGTGTTAATTGATTTACTTTTTTATATGATATAAATGAATGTAAACATTAATAAATGTTAGTAAAACACCCCTACTCTGTTTTCGATATACCACCACCTGGGCTGTCACCAGTTCAGACATCTGGGACCTTGGTTTAACATGTCTTCTGAAGGGCAATGCATGGTAGAAGCACAACCATCCCAAAATAATTCAAGTACCTGGTATGGGAAAGACTTTTTATTTTAAGATTTGGCACATAAAGGAGAAACCAAAACATTTGGTATTTGTCCAGTACAGAACTAACATATATTTCAGTCCTTATAAAGGGAAAGTTGTTTCCGGAGAATCTCTGATTTCACAGCCCTCCCTTCTCTAAATTTTCCAAGAGCTTCTCCTTTCCCACTTCTAACTTTGGCAAACAAAAACAACTTATCAAAAGTTTTCCTAACTTTATCAGAAGGAGAGGGTTTAGAAAAACAGCATTTTAGCATTTAGCAGAATGCTGGTAAGTAGACTTTTAAAAAGCAGTGGTCAGGGAGGTTCCAAAAAGAAAACTGTGCCCCTCTTCAGAATAAAGGATAGTCAAATAAGTCAGAATGACTGTGTAGCAGACACCTACCATGACAGTTGCTTAATCCTCACAAAAAGTCTGACTCTATTTTTCTCTTTGGCAGCAGATTTGTGTTTAGACAAATGGGTCCTAAATGTGATCCTCCAAAGCTACAGATGGCATTTGGAGGAACTTTCTCTTTTCCAGGGGATTCCTGTTCAGTCACCAGAGAAAAATCTTCTATTTCTTCCTATATTAAATCACATGCTGTCCCAAGAGGTAATAGAAGCTGTTGTCCTTCCTCCTTTAAGGGAAAGATTTCAATTAAGAATGTTTCTCGTGACAATGAAGGAAGATTCTTGGGAGTCCATTTTCGAGCTTTCATTCCAGATAGTGCCCAAGTTCAAAATGCTTTTATTTCACAATCTTTTACTCATTCTTCCTTAATTGAGTTTCTTGCTAACCTTCAGTTTAAAAGATGGATATCATCACTTTGTTATTCATCCAGATTTCAGACATTTCTTAAGGTTTTATGTATCTAGATCACATTATCAGTCCTTTGCCTTATCCTTTGGGATATCCCCTGCTCCAACAGTCCTTAGAGTGTATTCATCCTGTGGTAGCCCATTGCAGGTTGCAGGGAATCCACATATTTACATATTTAGATCACTTTTATCTTTGCTGTCTTTCCAGAGTATCAGGAATCTTCTACACAGGCTGGCATTCAAAGAGAGCATTCAGAACTCTTTTCTGGCTCTGTCTCTCAGGATTGTTTTTCTGTAGTGCCTGCTAGACACCTCAGTGCAAAGAACTTTTCTTTCACAGGGAAAAAGTGGAACTATGTCTAGATCTGTTTCTTGGGTTTCCCACTCAGACTTCAGTCTCTGTGAGGGAATACCTCTGGACTCTGGGTCTCATGACTTCCATGATTCTCAAGATACCAGAAGACTCCACATGAGAAAGATTCAGTAGTAGCTGATGTTTGTTTGGTCTCAACATCTACATCCATTGAGTTTTCAAATTTCTCATTTCTCTGAATCCAGATCTCCAATTCTCCCATCCTCCTCCAAAGCAATCACTGACAACAAGTGCCTCAGACTGTGCTTGGGGAGCAATGTTAGTAGGCATTAAAATAAAAGTACAGGTTCTTTGAGACAAAAAAGGTAGACCAAACATGTAAATATAAAGGAAATGCTGGCTGTTACAAATGTTTTGATCTCACTGAGTCATCTGTGGTCTCCAGGACCTCTTCTAGTGTTTACAAGAAAACACCACAGTGATGTGGTAAATAAGCAAGGGGGGGTCCAGATCTTACTCCTTATGCAGACTAACAGTATTAGCATGGGATATAGGTTTATAGCACAATCTCAGTATACAGGCATCTTACATTTCATTAGGGCAACATCATGTGGTAGGCAAGCTGAGCAGGACTGGGGTAGATTGTTACAAATGGAAACTGAATCTTGGCATCTTCCAAGATTTGATCCTTCTTCCTATCTAAATAATCAGCTGTCAAAATCCTGTTTCAGGACTCCATGCAAGAAGGCCTGGAAAGCAGATGCCTTTTCTTTTCCTTGGGCAGGATTGTACCTGTATACTTTTCTACCCTTCCACTGATTTCTGGGGTGTTTCTGAAGATTCAGAAGGACTGCCCCAGGGATTATTGTGGTAACTCCCTTCTGACTCAGACTACAGCGGTTCTCCCTTCTTTTGGAGTTGGAGGCAATTACCACAAGCTTCCTCACAGACTGGATTTACGAACACAAGGTTAGGGGTGTTTCATACATCTCAACCTCAAACAACTGCAGCTGACTACCTGGGTAATAGGGCCTTAACACCTTTTAGGCACCAGTTTTGAGGACATACAGCAGGTATTAATGAAGGTAAGAAACCCTGCTACTAGAGTATTGTATAGTAGCAAATGGAAAATGCTTTTTAGTTGGTGCCAGCAAAATAACCAGCATGCATTTAGGACTAGTATTTCCCTGGTTTTACAATATTTATTTATTTATTTATTTATTTATTTTACATTTGTTTACCAAGGAGGTCCGATGGGGCCAGAGGCCCTTTTTCAGCAGAGGCCTGTTGAGAAAAGCTCCATTATACAAACATAGTTACAAACAGTATAAATAAAAGTACAAAACTTTGATGATTAATAATTCATAAACGTAGGTAACTATAGGTAATGTATTGCTTATACATCAAAGAGAGAATAAAAATAAAAATACAGATTGAGGGAGTGACATAAAATAAGTATAGAAAAGAAAGAAAAAAAAGCAAGACCAAAGTTATAGCTAACGTAAATATTGAGGTGAAGCATAAGAAAGGGGGGGCTGTGAAGTACTGCAGTTGGCTTGAGATGAGTAGAATATAGAGATAAGAGCAGTAGTGAGCTTGAGTTAGGAAGAGAGGACTGGAATAAGCGTGAGAAAGGGATTGTTTGGGCATTGGAATTTAGTTAGGGAAGAGTCATTTTAGTTATGAAGGCAAGGAGTGACATATAAAGATCAGCCTGGATTAGAGCATGAGCACGATCAGTTGTTAGTTGGGTGATCCTTAAGAGTTAGTTTAAATTTGGATGTGTTGCTGGAGTTTAGTATAGTTTGAGGTAATGAGTTCCAAGTTTTAGCTGTTTAGTGGAAAAATAAGGAGTTTCCATAGGAGTCATTGGATTTAGATACTTTGAGTAGTAATTTCTGGAGGATCTTGTAGCTGGCTGTTTGAGAGAGGTTGCACTAAACTCTTGAGAGATGGACAGTTGCCTGGATAATGGAAGATGGAATGAACAAAAGTTAGTTGGTTCAGGAGGGTCAATATTAGTTCATCAAAATACGTATTTGTTGAGTATGTATTCATCGATGGCTAAACAGTGAAATTCAAAGGGTTAAGAACCACTGGGCTATACCGGCATAAGTTTGCCCTTTTCCCCACAGTAGTGCGATCTCAGAGTTGGTGTATATAGTTAGGAAGTGTGTGTTCTGGAGTGCTAGAGGGCAAGTGGTTCCTAACCTTGGGAAAAATTCCGTGCTTCACTGTAATGAATTTCACTGTTTAGCCTTCATTAAATACGTAGTCGAATATGTATTTTGATGAAGTGATATCGACCCAGTTTCGGGGTAGGAGATTAGGTAGTTTGATCCAGTTTAGTTTATGAAGTCCTGTGCAGTGATGTGATCTGTGAGAGAGAGTAGTAGCAAATCTTGCAAATTTGTTGTAGCCTGACTCCAGTTTGTTTAGATCTGATTTTCTGAGGTTAGTGAATATCAGTGAGGCATATAGAAGGGTAGATAGTAAATGGGTCATGTCTATGGAATGTCTTGTGGCATCAGTTATGACTTGGTTCTATATAGTGAGCCTAGCTTAATGTGTACCTTTTTGATGGTTAGCACAAGGTGTTTGTCCAATTTTAAGTTGTCTATTGTTACACCAAGGAGTTTGGTGTGTTGGACTGGTTCAGTTTTAATTTTATTTGCTGAGTTGGCTAAGGGGAGTGAGTTGTTTGCTTTGCTAGTTTTGAAGAGCATGAGCTTTGTTTTATTTAGAGTATGAGCTGAGAGTCAGAGAGGCATTTTTCAATGTCCTGGAAAGCTTGCGTAATTTGTAGAAGTTCTGGTAGGGAGGGGGCTGAACATATAAGGGAGGGGTCATCTGTATATTGTACAATTGTAGCATGCTGTGTGGCTGTGCTGAGTCTGTTGGTAAATGTGAAAAGCAGTCATCTGAGAATTGGACCTTGGGAGACTCTTATTGAAACTGGTAATAGAGTGGAGAGTTCATTTTGCCACTTAACAGCCTGTTGGTGATCAGTTAGGTAGCTGTAAATCCAGTAGAGGGCTGACTGGGTTGGATATAAGGAAGCTAGTTCATTTAGTAGTTTTTGGTAGGTTAGTGTCAAAGGCTTTAGACATGTTCAGAAAGACTGATGAAATGAGTGGATTGACATTTTTTAGCTGGTTGATTGAGTTAGTAAAATTGACAAGGGCAGTGGCTGTATTATGTTTATGTATAAGTCCATGTTGAGATGTGGATAGGAGATTATTGCTTAGATAGTTGAGTTCTCTGTGAATGTATTTTTCAAGAATCTTTGCTAGGGGAGGGAGGATGATTGTCCTGTAGTTTGAAAAATCAATTCCTATGTGAAGAGGAATGACATAGGATATTTTCCAGAGTTTGGAGATATACTGTTCTGCAATGGAATGGTTTATTATGAGAGATACAGGGTAAGCAATGGCATATGCTGTTAGTTTTAGAAGTTTTAGGAGTTGGTCAGCTGCAAGGAAGGAGGGCTTCAGTTTGGTAAAATGTTTTTTGATGTTATCAGTTTTAATTGGCTTGACTGAAAAGGGGTTAATGGTTGTGTGTAATTCACTGGGAATTGGTAGGGGGGTATTGCAGTCGTTTTTTTACTAGATAGAGTATGGAGTTGATAAAGTGCAAATTAAATTGAGAGGCTATATTTTCTGTGGAATTTGTTGTGGTTGGAGCAGAAACTATGATCTGTCCAGGCTTAAGTAGTTGTTTAATGGCTCTCCAAAATTTCTGTGGATGTTTTTGGTGATTTTGTTGCATTGTTGTGTAGTATAGTTTTTTGTCATACCAGATTTGTTTTTTTTAGAAAGGTTGCGTAATTGATGGTAGCTGAGTAGGGAGTCTTGATTTTTTTGTATTATGGTAAAGGGACCAAGCTCTGTCTCTCTGTCTGAAGAGGAGTTTGGTGTCATTGGTAAGCCATGCTATGTGCTTGAAGTTAAAATGGATCTTTCTTAGGGGGACAAAGTTGTTAAGGATTTGGAGGAGTTTGTTGTGGCAATATTGTACAGCTGAGTCAAGGTCCAGGTATTTTAAGGGGGACTAGTCTCCTTGTTGCAAAGGGATTTGAAGATGTCAGAGGAGCAATGTCTTTTGTTATGGATGTATTTAGATTATAGTTTTATCTGAGCATATGCAGCACCAAAGGAGGTAAGTGGGTAGGTGATCATTTGACTGTTGGAGAGACAGCCTGATTGGTGAGACAGCCTGATTGGTGACAGAGAGGGTTTGTTAGTAAGTGTCCAGCCTAGGATTGATTCTTTTTTGGTATATTTGTCAAATCTGGTTGGGGATTGTATAATTTAACAGAAGCTGTGAAGGTTAATAAAACAGGAGGGGTTTTCTTAGGAACAGATGGACCAGTTGCATTAAAATCACCCATTTTTATTATTTCTTGATTAAAGGTTGAGGCGCACCAAGTCATGAGATCTTCAATAATAGATGGGTTTTTACC
The DNA here is from genome assembly GCF_019279795.1 of Protopterus annectens. NCBI lineage: Eukaryota > Metazoa > Chordata > Ceratodontiformes > Protopteridae > Protopterus > Protopterus annectens. Next base: position 529,448,362 of record NC_056733.1, read on the forward strand.
TGGAAGTATATAAATTGCCATTATAATGATGTGTTTGTTGGAGTTTAGTTGAAGGCGGGTGATGAGAATTTCTGAGTTTGGCAGGTCTGGGGGGGTTGCTTTGAAGTCTGTCTAGTTTGAGAGTATTTTTATATATTATAGCTATGCCACTGCCTCATTTGTGTGTCCTGTCTTGCCTATAAATGTTATAACTATGGATGAGAATTTCACTGTCAGGTACGTGGGGATTTAGTCATGTTTCTGTTAGGACTGCTACTTTGGGGGACTGTTGGGTTATGGTCGCATGAAATTCATGAGTTTTATTTAGTATGCTTCTTGGGTTCATGTTTAATATTAAGAGATTGGAATTGTTGTGAAAGAGACTAGTGATGTTTGGAGAGTATGGGTTGTTTGGGTAAGAAGTGTTTGATTAAGGGCTTGAGGTCCTGGATTTGGATGTATGTCTCCACTTAGTTTGAGAAGTGTAGATTTGACTAGAGATAAGTGTGTGGGTTTGTTAATTAGTTTGACATATTTGCGCAGTGTGTGTGAGGTTAACTATGAGTTTATGTATTTGTCTGAAGAGTTCTAGATTGGAGGTGTTTTAAAGGTGTGGCGATATAAAGATGTTGTTATTTAAAGAGGTATTGGGTGGGGTGTTGTATGTTAGTGGGGGCATATCTGGCTATGACATGTAGTGTTTCATAGTATGTAAAACAGTAAGGACTTATTAGCAGACAAAATAGTATAAAACTGTTTGTGCCACATTACATTTGATATTGATTAGGATCCAAGTGTTGGGTTGGTGAGTGGTTTAAAAGTGTGGCTTTAAAAGGGGTGGGCTGTATGTAGTTTGTCTGTGTCACAGTATATTGTTAATCGGTTTTGGAGTATGCAAGACTAATGAGATTGGTAGATCAATTAAGGGGTTGTGGATTATGGACAAGTTTAAATTTAGGGATAGTGGGGGTGTGTGGGAATTGGGGGGAGGATAGGGTATAGAACCAACTTGCTCACGGCATACAAAAAAAAAAAACTATCCAAAGTGCACTCTAATTAGTGTTATTTTAGGTAAAAGCAAAATAACACTTGGTAGAATCATGGAGAGTTGGTGTATTTTGAGATACGTCTGCTGATCACGCTGCTGTGCTAAGGTATAACCACTCTTTTTGAGGGCTTATTTGGATGGGCAAATATCTCTATAGAGCCGTATGAGAAATGAGTAGCTGTTGTCCCCGGCTGTATTTGCACCAGATATAGGATTGCTGTACTGATGTAAGGTTTCTGTAATGGAATGCCTACCCTTAACACTTGTAGGAAAACGGTCACTTATTTATTTATTTAGCATTTTTTGACCGGAAAAGTCCGACTAGGACAGAGCCTATTTTCAGTGGAGGCCTGGAGAGAAATGCTCCAGATGCATGTCTTGGAGTGTGAGAAGAAACTGGAGTACCCAGAGGAAATCCATACAAATGTAGGGAGGATGTGCAGACTCTGCACAGAAGGCACCCCAGCCAAGAATCGAACTGAAGACTAAATTAATTCTTATGTGATCCCGTACGCACTATCACAGGGTGAAATTCAATAGTTGTGGTTCCTGATTGAGGAAGGGGAGACCCAGTTCAGAAAAGATTGAATGTGCAACAAGTGAATTGAAAAGAGAATGGGAGAAAAGGTAGAAGGTTTAGAGGGTTGAGTGGCGTATATTAGATAGCAAACAGAAAACCAGTTATAATGTAAGAAGTGTGATGACACACAACAGTGTTGCAATTGGTTAGGTTCTATAATGCACTTAAATAATTAGCACAGCATTATACTTTCAGTACATGTAAAACAGCATCTGCATTTTAAACCCATTGGAGCACGTAATTTCATTTGTTAAAGTATGACCTAGAAACAAACAACCAGAGCTAAAAGCACATGAGGCATATCTGATTTCTTTGTGGATGTTAACTATTTGCAGCAGATGCGCCTTTACAATACCAAAAAAATCTTACTGTTTACAGCTGCATCTGAATTTCATTTGCTGAAGTGAGACATTGCAGTGAACATAAAATTACAAGTGGTACATTAATTGTGTATATTACATATGCTCTCGCATTACTTACTTGGTGTGCACACAGTGCAGAGTGATGCGAGTAGCAAGAAAAGTGATTTAAAAATGGCGCCCGTAATTCAGGTGGCCTAAATAAACTAGGTCTAGATGCTAGGTGAGGGAGGGACAGGGACAACACAGGCAATTCTGGGACTTGATTGAATTAATAAGATGAAGAACCAACACCAACTTGCTCATGCAAAAAAAAACATAATCTAACGTGCACTGTGTGAGTTTACTATCCTATGGCCTGTCTTTTTGTTCTATCAAAGTTCATTCTTTGGACATTTCAGCATGTCCGTCTTTCAAATGCAGTCTCATGTAAAATTGTTTTTGAAAGGGGTTCTGCATAAGATGCTAATCAAAAACCTAGTGGCTCCTCCTTGGAATCTTAATTTTGTTGTAGAACTGCTAATACTTGCTACATTTATATCAGCACATCAGACTGACTTGAAGTTTTTAACATGGAAAACAGTTTTACTCATTGCAGTTATTTTACAAGAAGAGCATCTGAGTTGCAAGCTACATAGTGGATCAACCTTATCTTATTTTCCACAGACATATGGTTTCTTTAAGAACTAACCCTTCCTATGTGGTTAAACTGGTATCCAAATTTATTGCCAGTCTGCTTTTCTCCCTCTCCATTTTGGAAACTAAAAATAGGGCATAAAACAATTCTTTATACCTTGGATGTCCACAGACAACTCTGGCACTATCTTGACTGAACAAAATCTGTTCAGAACTTCTGTCAGTTCATTTCTTGTGAAGGCAAGAAAAAGGGACAACCTGTGTCAACCAAACTATCTCCAAATAGTTGTCCTGCGGCTGTCATCTTTTGTTGCATCTACCACAGCAAAACTATTCCAGGCAGGGAAAAGGCTCACTCTACCAGGACCTTGCCATCACCCCTGGCTTTTTGGAAAGGGTTGGAATCTAGAAGTTTTCTAGAAGCTGCAACATGGTCCTCTGTGCATACTTTTACAAAGCGGTAAAAAGATTCCTTCTCCTGATCTAGGAGAACCTTTGCTAGGACCGTACCCCAGGTGCTCCCTTGACCTTTCCCCTCCCACCTCCCAGTTATTTTAAGCTATGGTAATCTACCCACATATAACAGGTTGCTGCAGCACTGAATATAATGTTGAACATAGTATGGTTGTGTAAGTAAACTTGACATTAAGTAGATGTTAGTCACTTCCTCCATTCCCTTAAATTTTGTATGTTTTTATGCCTGGGTGTAGACATGTATTTTTTTTTTTTGTAAAGCAATGTCTTCTCCGGGTTTAGCCTCCCTGTCGAAGTTGGCATAAAACCTTTTAAGGGCTTGGTATTTAAACATGACATTTATTCAGCTCTGCTTGAGATGATTGTCTGTGAGCATGTGGAAGGTGCCCCAAAGCTTTGTAATCTGGCCAGTTATATCCTGTGCAGAATATAACCCATATGGTTTAGGCTACTGCATCAGTGATCATTCAAAGTTCTGCAGTTATGGTTAAGTTTTACTTGTGCAACTGTACTGTATTATACCTTTTTTGCTGTTCTTAATTCCCTGTTATATGGCATTTACTAAGTCCATCACCAGCTAGAATGATTAGAGCTGCGATAAAGTCTCCTAGCTCATTACTGCCTGAATTATTAGGAGTAGCTGCTAGAAGAAAGGTTATAAAGACAGGACTGAGCCCTTCCATCAGTTTCCCAAGCTGTTTTCCAGCAGCATCACTGGTCAGAAATGTAGCGTCTTCCAGTGTATGGTGTTACTAGGGTCTTGTTTTTAATTTGTTTAACAGTATGTCAGTCCTTTGTATTTATCTTTGGGGTGCTGAATTTTCAAAGAGCAAAATTATTTTTTCTGAACAGTTTGTCACCTTAAATAATTGGCTGTTCAGTGTTAAATTTGTGATGCTTTATGTTGACACGTTTCATGAAATAATTGCATTTTATGCATTGCGTAAAATTGTTTACTGATATATTCAACTGTTCTGCATCATTGGAGACGGTTCTTGTTGGTTTGATGTGAGTATTTGTACTGCGTCTTGCTTAAATATCACTAATATGAAAAATCAAGAAGGTTGCTCATTTTTTCCCCTGACAATTACACTGAGTAGCCTTCCTGTCTTTAAGGCAGTCATTTGGAAAAAATGTTACCTGCTTTCTTATCATAGCTCAGTCACACATGGAACACCTGTTTTGTTTGCTTCTTTTTAGTATCTCTTAGCTTTTTATGGTGTTACAATATTATTGGGGTCAAGATTCAGTAGAACAATTAATAGGAAGTATATAAAAGTTCAAAGTATAACAAAGAAAACAAACTTAATATTTAGCATGGGGTACACTATAGTAGAGATTTTTATTACTGCTGTCACTTAATACTAGCATATTTGCATTCATATTTTCATAACTGTAACTGAGCTGCATGTTATTCAGGGGCATAGTGTGAGATGTCATGCAGGGAGACTGTCACTGTCCATGTATAATGAATGCATTGTGTTAAAGATATACTGCTAGTTGATGGCTAGTAATTACAGGCATATAAAATATTTCTGCATGTATGCTAATATGTCTAAAAGCAACTGAAACAAACACTTTAACATAAACTTTATAGATGATGGAGAAAATTACTTTATATTTGCAGTGTAAGTTGTACACCTTGAGAGAAATTTTGTGTTTATACTCTTAATTATGCAAATGTGCTAACTTTTTCATATTTCTGTAAGCATTTCAAGAAAACAAGCACTCAGAAATTAATTTAATGCATTCGTGCAAATGCTCAAGTCTCCTGGACAGAAATGTGCTGCTGATGCTACATATTTAGGTTTTACATTTTCTAGTATTTGAAATTTGTGAAAATTTAGAGAAGTCATTCTGGATTTTTCTTCATTGTGTTATATTACAGCATTAATGTAAATACACTGGCTTCTGTGATTGTAAAGAAAACATTTTGCACAGTACTTTGTTTGCAAGATTTTTACATTGTTTTGATTTTTATTTTCAGAAGATACTTCAAAGTCTTAGAATTAGGGAAGTCTGCTGAAATATGATTTTCCATAGCTGCTAGATATGCATGAGTTAAGCAGACTTCTAGTGTAGTGGCAGGAGCTGAGCATATTGAACACACTTATCTTTAATGCTTGGAGGATTAAGTAGGTTTTGGCTTTGGGTTCCAGTTCAAGCACTTGAATTTATATTCCAGCAATGAAACTACAAATAAATATGGGTGGCACAGTTGGGTAGAGTTGTTGCCTCGTAGCCAGAGGTTCTCCAGTTTGATTCTTGGCTGGGTAGCCTTCTGTGAGAGTCTGTATGTCCTCTGTGTTTGTGTGGGCTTTCTCTGGGTGATTTGGTTTCCTCCCACATTTCAGAGATGTGTAGTAGGTAGATTGGACACCTTAAACTGGCCATAGGTGTGTGTGCATGCATGTGGGTATGCATGCATGCGTATATGTGGTATAGAAGAACTAAGGCAGGCTAGTTGCCTGGTGGTGTGAGCAACGGCTCTAGACGATTGTCACTGTTGAAGTTATACCCCAAACTAATGTGCAAGAATTGGAAAAAGGGGTTGTGGATGGATGAAGTCAAACTACAGTGCAGCATGATGGGATTGCTTCATTCTTGAGGTGCTGTCCTTCTGTTGTGTAAAACAAGTATCAAATATAAACTTATGTCTGGCAGTTGGCACAGAGAATTAAGGATGTGATAGTGTTCAATCTCGCCGTTTGTTCTTACACATGGGTTCGGAGCCGATCCTCGGCTCCGTGCCGGCCTCTTGCAAGCTCTGCATCGAGAAGAAGCTCGAGACAATCTAATACCCACAATCCCCCTCTGCCTTTACCTCAGATCTAGTTTGCCGCTGCTGCATTCGCATCGTTGGGAGCTAGCTCGAGGGTTTTCTAAGCTAAGATATAACTTTTTGTTGTATTTTATTGAGAATTCTATTTAACTTGATATTGTCAGTATTACCTTGTGTGATTGTGTTGATGTCGATGTGGATCGTGTGGTGCAGAAGCTGCTGGAGCATTCGGCCCTCTCTAAACTTATTTCGGTTTCCACCCAGCTGGTGTCGAAACTTGAAGGCCTTCCTGTATCTCCATCCATTCCTCCTCCGAGACCGATTCAGTCTTTGGAGCCGGAAGAGGCTGATCTGCTGATTGTGGAGCCCTCGGGTCCAGAACCGTCCTTTTCTCGGTCTGTTCCCCTCACCTCGACTCCGTCGGACCTGCACCGAGTCTCGAGCCGACGGTCTGTTCTTGGTTCGGGGCGAGAGTCGAACCGGCGTCGGTTCCGACTCTCCCCTCGGGCCTCGCACGGATTGATTCGGCCCGTCCTCGGGTCGATGCCTCGTGCCCGTGTCGGGATTCTTCCCATTTCTTCGAGCCGGGAGACTCTTCGATGCGGGACCGGGGCGTCGACCTGATGAGGAAGGTGTTGTCTACCCAGACAACCACATCAGTGGAAGCAGTTTCTCCTCCCCATAAAGGGCCTTTGTCTTCATCTGCACCCACGGCCACATCCAAGCGTCGGGCACCAGTGTCTCAGCCACCCCTGGAGGTGCCCCTCTTCCTCGAGGCTTCTTGGATGCTCCCCACGAGGAAGTCCCTAGGAAGAGACTGTGTAAGAGGAGACACTTGTATTCTCCACAGGAATCCATAACATCTGATACTGACTTAGATGAGTCAGAGGGTCCCCTAAGTCACCTTCAGAAGATGTCTCTTTTTCAGACATTTTGGAGATCCTGAAACAGAGAGGTGACTGGCAGTCCCTTCCCCCTTCTGAGGATGAGTCAGTTCTGCTGAAGGCATTTGGTGCTCGCCCTTCCTCCTCCTGGGTCACTCCGCCCTTGACGAACTAATGGAACTTATTGCTCGAGGGGGAGGCTCCTGACACAGTGGCACCTGTTCCTAGGAAACCGAACAAGTACATCACAGCACCTCAGGATAAGTCCTAGCTTACTAAAGGAGTTCCAGTAGGCGCTATGGTGGTGGCTGCAGCCACGAAAAGGAGATGTCGGAGTCTTCTTCGTCTGTCCATCCGCCTAATAAAGATTCTAGGGCGATGGATAGATATGGGAAGCGCATTTTTAGTTCAGCGGCTTTTTCCATGCGGTCCCTGAGCTATTTGACCCATTTTACACGTCTGCAGAGGATCTAGTCAAAGAGTTGGGAGATACCCTCCAGGGTACTACAGATGCAGCTGTCTCAGAGAAAGTGACAGCGCAACTTAATACCCTAACATCGATTGTTAACTCGTCCATGAGGCTGATTTCACGCAGTCAAGGTTCGAGTAGGGCAGCAGCTTCAGCGATTGCTCTTCGTAGACAATCCTGGATGCGCCTATGCTCCTTCGGAAGCCTTCAAGTCTTCCTTTACAACGCCCCATTTGACGGTGCCACTCTTTTTGGCCCCAAGGTAAAGGAGACCCTTACCGGTGTGAACAAGAGGGAAAGACTCTGTCTGCTGTCGGAGTCCGTTTTCCACCCCAACCAGACCGTACCCCAAAGGGCAAGCGGTGGGAAAATGTGGTTTCGGAAACAAAATCAAGGGTCTTTCCGGGCACACAGGGTGATGCCCCTCTAGAGGCAGAGGAGGGGGCAGAGGTGGAAGACGCCGCCCTGGCGGCAGAGGGTCCGCAACATCAAGGTGACAGGGATACACTCCTGGTAAACCTTTCCAGCACTCCTGAGAGGAGGCCCGACTGTCCTGCTCTGGAGGCAGTCGGGGTCGCTAGCTTTTACCCTCAGGCCTGGCAAGATATAACTACAGACAATTGGGTAAAAGCGTAGTTACCAGAGGTTACACCATACCCTTCCTATCCTATCCCATTCCAAAGAAAAGACTCCCAGATGTACGCCCCATCTGAGAGCCAGCAGCTTTAGAAATTTCAAAGTTGTTAGAAAAAAGAGTCATCCAGCCAGTCCCAGCGGACCAGCAAGGATTCGGGACTTACTCAAGGTTCTTTTTAGTTCCAAAGAAAACAGGGGACTGGAGGCCCATTCTAGACCTGAGTTACCTCAATACTTTCGTCAAGAAAGAAAAGTTCCGAATGGTGACGCTTCAATCGATCCTTCCATTTCTACAGAAGGACGAGTGGATGTGCTCAATAGATCTAGAGGATGCATACTACCACATCAAAATGGCCAGGGCGCCCAGAGATCATTTGCGCTTCCGGCTGGGAGCCAGTCACTTTCAATGTCGAGCCCTGCCCTTTGGTCTGACCTCAGCCCCCAGGGTCTTCACCAAATGCATGGCAGTGGTAGCGTCTCACTTGAGACGTCAGGGATTCCAGGTGTTTCCGTATCTGGACGACTGGCTCCTTTCAGCCACCACCCGGCGTCAACTACTGCAGGCCAGAGACTATGTTCTTCAACTGTGTGTTCACCTAGGGATCTCTGTAAATTTCGGAAAATCCTTACTTCAGCCATCACAAAATATCTTGTTCATAGGAGCAGAGTTAAACACACGTCAATTAATTCTGAGGCTTCCCCCAGAAAGGATATTATCACTGCAGACTCACATCGTCTTCTACTCTTGTCAAGGAAATCTCCTGCAAAACTAGTACTGAAGGTGTTGGGCCTCATGTCAGCCTCCCTTATTGCAATTCCCTGGGAAGGCTGCACATGAGAGTTCTACAATGGCTACTGTTTGCTCAATGGTCATTTCAACAACTACCTCTAACACACGAGATTCTCATAACAAAGACTTGCAAAACAGACCTAAACTGGTGGCTCCAAACATGCAACCTTTCCCAGGAGGCCGTTTGTGCTACCCACGCCCACAGTTACGGTGACCACGGACGCTTCCCTGATAGGGTGGGGGCATCTTTCAGGGACAGACAGTCCAAGGCTTAATGGACCAATTTGGAGTACAATCTGCACATCAATGTTCTAGAGTTGAGGGCAGTGTTTCTAGCGTTGCAACACTTTGCTCCCCTTCTTCCTCTAGGGACTATTGCAGTTCAGACGGACAACATGTCGGTAGTCTGGTACATAAACAAACAAGGGGAACCAAGTCCTATCAACTATGCAGAGAGGCCATGAGAATTTGGCAGTGGGCAGAGTCCACGGTCGCTTTCTAATAGCAACGCACATCCGGGGTCATCCAACGTCATAGCCGACAGGCTGAGCAGAGCAATTCTGCTACCGCACGAGTGGTCTCTGAAACAGTCAGTGGCGAAAAGGATTTTTCGCATGGGGCCAGCCTTCCTGCGACCTGTTTGCGTCTCCAATGAACGCCAAATGCAGGAGCTACTTTGCCCTATTACCCCTCCAGGGAAGTCCCCAGGGGCCGACTGGTTTCTGATTGGCCCCGGGACTCCTGTACGCATTTCCTCCATTTCCTCTGATACGAAATTTCTCCAGAAAGCCAGGAACCTTCACAGGACGATAATTCTCATTGCTCCATTCTGGCCTCGTCAAATTTGGTTTCCCTCCTGAAAATTCACTGCATTCGGGGACCCTGGATTCTGGACCCAGAGCCGGATCTGTTGACTCACTCGTCAGGGGTTCCCCATCCCGCTTCTGTCACTCCATCTAGCAGCTTGGCTGCTCCAATTAACTTAGCCAGGTCTGATCTCTTGTCACCAGCAGTCCAGAATATATTAGTGGCTTCGCATAAGGCTTCCACTACTAAAACATATACTAGCAAATGGAATCGGTTTGTATTCTGGGCGAATACACCACGTTGATCCCTTTACAGCTCCTTTGAATAAGATTTTAGAGTTCTTAACAGACTTATTTCATCAGGGTGCTTCTCCTGCTACTCTAAGAGTTCAATTGGCTGCCATTTCGAATTTCCATGTGGAAGAGTGTGGAGCTCCTATCATGGCTCACAGACTTTGTAAAGCCTTCTTAAAAGGAGTTTTTCATATTAGACCTCGGTCAGATCTCCTCGTCACCTTGGAGTCTAAACTTGTTACTATCTAAATTAATGTTGCCCCCCTTTGAACCTGCCTCTTCTTGCCCATTAAAATTTTTGTCCTGGAAAACTCTCTTTCTGGTAGCCATTACTTCTGCTAGGCAGTGTCTGAACTTCAGGCTCTCTCCATCAAGCACCCTTATCTGATCTTTCACTCTGACAGAGTTTCTCTTGAACCAATTCATCCTTCCTCCCTAAAGTGTGTTCTATTAACAACATTAATCAGTCCATTGAATTACCCACTTTCTTCAGAAACCACTCCAACAAAATGGAGTATATGTTACACAAATTGGATGTTCACAGACAGCTAAGGTTTTATTTGGATAGAACAAAAGATCACAGGAAAACAGATCAACTCTTTGTGGCTTTTGCTGATAGCAGGAAAGGACTTGCAGTTACCAAAAGAACTCTTTCAAAGTGGTTAACGGATTGTATAATCTATGTATACGATTCTGCAAATCAACCCCTTCTAAACAAACCCAAGGGACATTCCACAAGATCAATATCTCGTCTTTGGCTCATGCAGCTCGCCTACCTCTGGATGCTATTTGTCGGCTGCTACCTGGTCTAAGCCACATACATTTATTTCTCATTATAAAGTAGATAAGGTTTCTTGGGACAGGGCAACCTTTGGTTCCACTGTGCTCAAGAACGTCCTCCCGTGAGTTCCTCAGGATTTAGGAGCTAGGGCGCTACCCATGTGTAAGAACAAGCGAGATTGAACACTATCACATATAGAAGTTATGTACTTACCATAGCGTTCCATGTGGAGTGTTCATCTCGCCTTTGTTCTTACAGTCCCACCCTCCACCCTTAGGAAGAACGTTCTTTGATGCCTGGCCAGAAGCATTTTTGCTACTGTCATTATTCTCTGTACATAGTTGGTATACACATATACTTATATGTGTCTGTTTATGTATGTATAGATGTATGGCATGAATGTGCTGTTATGTAGATTGGTTTGCTTGCAAACTAGATCTGAGGTAAAGGCAGAGGGGGATTGTGGGTGTTAGATTGTCTCGAGCTTCTTCTCGATGCAGAGCTTGCAAGAGGCCGGCACGGAGCCGAGGATCGGCTCCGAACCCATGTGTAAGAACAAAGGCGAGATGAACACTCCACATGGAACGTTATGGTAAGTACATAACTTCTATTTACAAGCTGTTTACGAGCTACTTCCTGTAGTCCAGAGTTTGAGTTCCTGAACTTCCATTTGCCAGGTGTGTGACACTGAGCAAGTCATGAAACTAGCCAGTGCTCTGGAGCAATTAGGAAACTAGACAAGGTTTCTCGGAGGTTTCCTGGGCCACATGCTTATTAACTATCTGAGAATACATAACTTCAATTCTTGCTCTTTCTGAAGAAAAAAAAATCTAAACTTATGTAAATAGCTTCTAAATGTGAATCAGCATGCACTACAGATCTTGATTTAAATCAGCTAAGTAAATATAAAAATTGTGACATTTTTGCAGCCGTTCTAATAGTAGTCTGATTGTGAAAAGAAAATAGTACTGTATTATGCTTCAGCTGAATATTCCATATGTTTATAGGTGACAGCACCAAGGTAATTACTGCTACTGATGATTTTTTAAGAGAATGCTTTTCCTGAAGTTTTTACTTTGGAATGGGGCACCTTTCAGGCCTTGGCATTTTGTATGGTCCTGGGTATGAGACTTCAAGAAGTAAGTTTTTTGTGTCCTTCTATTCATATGCTGCTGTATCCATAACATCAGAGAGTTTGCCGCTGGTGTCGTACATCTGGCCATTATACAAACGTTAAGTGCTACTGCTAGGATGTGTGCGATGACCTGCTTCTCTGATGTTCTTCGTTTCCCATTGCTGCAGTCCTTACTATTGGGTATAGTCCGCTGTCCAGTCGGCCCGAATACCAGAGTATAAGGCTGACGTCGGTCAGGGCGCATTAGACTGACGTCAGTACGTCAGGGTACTAATGCGCATGACCGACGCCATATCCTCAGTCTTTTTTGCCGCATGGTCCGATGCAGAAGCAGTTTTGCGAGTGCAGGTTGGCGTTCTGAAATATTTCCGAAACCGGAGTTTCAGACCGAAGCAGAGTTGGCTAAGTACCCCGTTGGGGAACATTTTGGTATTTTCTTGCCTCAGTATTTAACCGGATGTCAGAAAAAGTGAATAACTGTATTTCTTGTGGGAAACAGATACCTCATAGGGATTACCATACCTTGTGTATACCTTGTTTAGGGCCTGAGCACGGCGTTGTTGGTTGCCGCTCTTGTGCTAGGTTTAACAAACGCACTATTAAGAGGAGGTTAGACTGTGCCAGGTTAGTGTTTGGGAAGCGTTGCAATTATAAAATGCCGTCGGATGCTCCGACGCCCGCTTCGTCCAAGAAGCGCAAGGACAAAACAGCGAAGCCTAGGGTTGATGAACCGGCAGTCCCGGACGTCGGTTCTTTAGAAGGCTCAGTGGAGCCAGAGGTTTTGCCAGGAGTTTCCATGGAGTCTCAGGCAGAAACTTTACTGTTACAGGATGTGCCTTCTCAGGAGGTAGGCCAGGCTGAGGGGGCTTCTCAGGTAACTGTTCTTCCCTCTCTTCCCAAGGTAGTTAGAGCCTCTCCTTCTGTTGCTAAAACTTCTTTGAGAGGTAGGCCAAGTTCAGCTTCAGTGGGGGCTTCTCCTAGCATTTCGGGTTCTGTACCTAAGAAACATATGCTTAAAATGGCAGAAGATTTGATTACTATGATTAGAGGTTCTATGCCCCCTCCTGATAAGAGGCCTAGGGTGGAACCGAGTTTGATAGTTTTGAACAGTGTTCAGAGGCTTCTGAGTCTTCATGGGAAGATTTGCAGGAGTATCCTACTTATTCTGATTCAGATGTGGATGATTCCACTCCTACAGCTTCTCCTCCTGAGGATTTCTCATTTTCAGAGACTCTGCATTCCATGAGGGAGCACTTTAAATGGGAAGGCCAGGATTACTCTGATTCCAGGAAAAGGCTTAGGAATTCTTGTTTTACCCCAGCATAGGCCCTTAGCTATACCTCCTGTGTTGAATGTGGTGGAAGATGTTTTGCAGAGGCTTCCCTGAACCCTGATTCTTTGCCTCCTGCTCCTGTTAAACCTGATAGGTATTATAGGGTGCCCGAAGCTCATAAGTATTTGTTTAAGAGCCCTAGGGCGGACCCAGAAACTGTTTCTCAGGGGCCTAAAGGTGTTAAGGCCTCTGTGGTTAAAAATCCTGTTCCCACTGATAAGGAGGCTAGGGCTTTGGATAGGTGGGGAAAGAAAGTGTATACTTCTTCCACTCTAGCCATGAGAGCGTTGAATTGTCAGTTTCACATGCTAAAATATCAAAATTATCTCCTTTCACAATTGAAATCTAAGGTGGATGCTTTGGCGGAAGGTATTGAGTGTAAAGAGTTGCTGGATTTGGTTCATGTGTCTGAACAAGTGGGTAAGCATTCTTTGCAATGTGGTTTTGATGCTGTACAGGCCTCCTCGAGGGTGGCTGCCACTAGTTCTGTTCTTCGCAGGCATGCCTGGTTGAGGGATCAGAATTTAGCTGAGCATGTTAAGACAAGGATTTTGGATGCTCCTTTACAGTCTGATGTGTTGTTTGGTTCGCCTGTGGAAACAGTTTTAAAGAAAATGGAGGACAAAGCTAAGTCTATGCAAACTGTTAAAGATTTTTTGCAGGTGCAGCCACCGAAGTTTAGTAGAAATTGGCCTGCTAAGGGGTGGACATATCCTGCGTATGATTCCCAGTCTAGGGGTAGGTCTAGACGTGGTAGGGGCAGGGCTCAAGGTTCTTTTAGGCCTAGAACAGGAAGTTCACCTGCTCAGACTTCTGGTGAGGGCAGGGGTCAGTCCTTTCGTAAACAGACCCAATGACCTGTTTTTTCAGCTGCCAGTAGATTCTCGTCTGGCAGCTCCTTTGGGAGGAAGACTGTCTCTTTTCAAAGAAAATTGGGATTTAATTACTCAAGACAGATGGGTGTTGGATATCATTCACCACGGTTACAGATTTTATTTCCATACCATGCCCCCTTTCAAAGGCATGCCAGACGTTCCTCCTCCACAAAGAAAAGAGGCTCACAAGCAAGTTTCTCAGTTACTCCAGATGGGGCCATTCAGCCAGTCCCTGTATCAGAGAGGGGCCTAGGATTTTATTCTCGCCTGTTCCTAGTACCAAAGAAGGGGAACACGTGGAGACCAATTTTGGATTTATCTCTCCTCAACACTTATCTGGACATTCCCAAGTTCAAGATGTTGACGTTACAACAGCTTTTACCTCTGCTGGGCAAAGATCACTGGATGGTAACTTTAGATCTCAAGGAAGCTTACCTTCATGTGCCTATAAGGTTAAGTTGCAGGAAGTATGTGCGTTTCCGAACTGGAAATTCTCATTATCTGTTCTCTGCATTGCCCTTTGGCTTATCTACTGCCCAGAGTATTCACAAAGGTTCTGGCTCCAGTGATAGCTTACTTCAGGCTACAAGGAATTCAAATCTATCCTTACTTGGACGACTGCCTGATTCTGGCTCAAGAAAAGGAAGACCTTCTACAGCATCTGGAATATGTTATAGCAGTGCTAAGATGCCTAGGGTATTCTGTGAACGAAATAAAGTCCAGTCTAGTACCCTCTCAAGACATGTGCTTTCTGGGTGTGAGACTGAATACAGCAGCCCAGATGGCCTTTTAACCCCGGACAAACAAAAGAGTCTATCACTTTACTTCCATCAACTATCTCATCAGTCCGTGCTGACTGCAAGGACAGTCCTTCAAGCATTAGGGTTCATGGCATCTTGTATTCTGGTGCTTCCCAATGCCAAACTGCATATGAGGAAGCTACAATGGTATCTCAAAAATGTATGGACACAGCACTGCCAGGATTTGGACACTGTCATTCAAATAATACCTTGCCTTCAAAAAGAATTTTTGTGGTGGGCTCAGGAATGTCACCTAAACAAGGGACTCTCTGTGACCCGGCCAGAGGCGAGTCAGATTTTAACGACAGATGCCTCGGACATTGCTTGGGGAGCTCATCTAAATGGAAAGTGGATACAAGACAAGTGGCCTGCCAGACTACAGCATCTACATATCAACATGAAGGAGATGTTAGCAGTCCAGTTTGCATTAATGGCTTTCAAGGAGTTACTTCTTCCAGGGCAGGTGTTGATTCTAACAGACAACACAACTGTCATGTGGTACATCAACAAGCAAGGGGAACACATTCTTATCCTCTATGCAGGCAAGCAATGATTTTATGGGACACTGCGCTAAGCTTGCAACTAACTCTTCAGGCAAGGTTTCTGCCAGGAGCACAGAACTCCTTAGCAGATGGGTTAAGCAGACAAATCATGGATCCCCACGAGTGGAAACTGGATCTTCATGTATTTCAGAAATTGACAGTGTCATGGGAACTCCAGACATAGATCTGTTCGCTTCTCCACTAAACCACCAGCTGCCAAAGTATTGCACAAAGGGGTTTCATCACACAGCTTGGAAAGTGGATGCTCTGTCTTTCAGTTGGAAAAATCTTCATGTGTATGCCTTTCCACCTCTGCCTCTTCTTCCAAAGGTACTATTAAAGGTCAGACAAGACAGGCCAAGGATGATTTTGATAGCTCCAGATTGGCCTCGGCAACACTGGTACCCACTACTGAGTCTGGTAATGAAGCCTCCATGGCCTTTACCTCTGATTCCTCATCTGTTATCTCAGAAGGACGGTCATCTGCTCAATGTCAAGCTTCACTCTCTTCATCTAACAGCCTGGCATATTCTCTCTTGAAACACAGCAGGTCTCAACTTCCTCAACAAGTTTTAAATGTGATTATGGAAGCTAGAAGGCCTAGTACAAGGAAAGTGTACGCAGAAAAATGGAAGAGATTTTTATTTTGGTGTACAGCAAAGAATTTGGAGATTTCTGAGCCTAATTTGAGTGTGGCTCTTCAATATCTTACTGAGTTATTGGACAAAGGTTTGTCCTTCTCTTCCATTAAGATTCATGCTGCAGCAATTTCAGCTCACTATGATTGTGACCCACCATTGTTTTCGCATCCTTTGTTCAAGCAGTTTCTTAGAGGGGCAAAGAATATAAGACCCCCGTAGAGCTCCTACTCCTGCTTGGGATCTCAATTTTGTGTTGGAAAAACTTACTTTACAACCTTTTGAGCCTGCGGCTACTGCTGAATTGAAATACTTGTCATGGAAGACTGCTTTTCTGTTGGCTATTACTTCTGCAAGAAGGGTGTCTGAGTTGCAGGCCCTTATGGCAGTAGAGCCCTTTTGATTTTCCATAAGGACAGGGTATCATTACGCACTAATCCTTCCTTTATGCCTAAGGTGGTTTCTAGTGTGGCTTTAAACCAAACTATTCATTTGCCTACTTTTATGCAGACCCCCAAAATAAAGGGGAAAAGATTTTGCACACTTTAGATGTACACAGGCAATTGCGTTATTATTTAAGCAGGACTAAGGATTTTAGGCAGTCTCAGCAGTTGTTTGTTTCTTTTGCTTTGAGTTCGCAGGGCAAGCCTGTGTCAAAACAAACTCTTTCTAGGTGGATTGGCTTTTGCATTGCATTTTGTTATTCCCATCATGGCAAGGAGATTCCAGCTGGGATTAGGCCTCATTCCACTAGGGCTACTGCCACTTCAACAGCATTTCTAAGGGGGGTGGCAACTAAGGATATTTTGGAAGCAGCTACTTGGAGTTCAGTGCATACTTTCTCTAAGCATTATCACCTTCCTATCTACTCTAAGTCTAGGGCTGGTTTTGCCACAGCTGTTTTGCAAGGCATGTTGTCAGCTCCTGCTTCTTTATGATTTGCCAGCCTCCCTTACCTCTGCTTTGGGATTCTACCCAATAGTAAGGACTGCAGCAATGGGAAACGAAGAACATAGTACAGTTTTGTACCTACCATAAATGTAGATGTTCGAGGATCCCATTGCTGCAGTCCAATTTACCCTCCCTCCTTCCCCTCTGTGTTTAGGGGTGGTTGTGTAGGTGAGGTTGCATACTGATATTTTTGTGTATATTCTTGTATATATTGTACATATTTCTGGTGCAGGTATTTTGGGCCTTGTCTTTTTAGGGTCTTCTGACATCTGGGGCAAGAAAAGACTGAGGATATGGCGTCGGTCATGCGCATTAGTACCCTGACGTACTGACGTCAGTCTAATGCGCCCTGACCGACGTCAGCCTTATACTCTGGTATTCGGGCCGACTGGACAGCGGACTATACCCAATAGTAAGGACTGCAGCAATGGGATCCTCGAACATCTACATTTATGGTAGGTACAAAACTGTACTTTTTGGACGTCAGTCAGAAATGGACATTGGGTATAAAGCAGACGTCAGCATGCACCTTCTTCAGAACTTTTCTGCCGGCTGTGTGACTGCCAGCTCCGGTCGTCGCTCTTTCAGAAAAAGTGATTTTGCACCATCAGACTTCAGATAAGTACCCCATAGTTTTTTTTGTATTATTTGCTTGCAACTGCTTTGGGTTTATGTCAGGTAGGAAGGCCAAGTGTAGATGTGGATGGGCAAATTCCACATAAGGACTTACATGAGCTCTGCCTGTTTTGCTTAGGCCAAGAACATGACTATTCCACTGTAGTATTTATCAGGCCTTCATCCCCTAATCCCTTAGAAGCCGCTTAGCAGTATTGAAACTCTACCTAGAGAATCTGAGGCTTAAATGGTTAGCTTTTCCTATGGCTCTGATATCAAGTTCCTTGGACAAGCCTCCAGTCATGATGGCGAAAAAGTCTAGGCTTGAACCAACTGCTGTGCCTTCCACTCCAGCTGTACCTCTCGAGGCCAGTGAAGGCCTGGAGTCCGAGCCAGAGTCCTCTGATCTTCCTTTGGCGGATAGCTCAGAGGAAGCTGGTACATCACCCGGGATCATGTCCCAGAGAAATTTGCAGGCATCTGATTTGGTCACCGAGGGGGGGAACCTAGGCTCATAATTTCCAAGGGTCCGCGTGAGGTCTCTCAGATTGTTGTGAGAGTAGATGTAGCTTCTGATATTGTGGAGTGCCATCCGGTGCCTGGCCCCTCCTATCCTTCATTGTATCTCCGATTCTTCGCCATCTGAGTCACATAAAAGAGAAAACAAAAGACTAAGCATATTTTTCATCCTCCGTCTTCCCCTTCCATCAAACAGCCACTGGATTGGCAGACATTCACTCAAGGCCTTCTAAATGCCTTCCTGCCTTACATCAGGCCCCGACTCCGGCCCAGGCCCCTTTGGCCTCTACCCCTAAGGGATCTGCCTCAGATGTCTACTCTGGAGAAGAGGGTTTATCTGATGATGAATCCCTAACTTATTCTTCTCAAATTGCTTATCCTCTGGGATATGCCTCCCCAGAGGGAGGAGTCCGATGGCACAAACTCGCCAGGAGAGGACTTCACCTTTGCCGAGACCATTACACAAATGCAAAATTTCTTCAATTGAGACAGTAATCAGGTCACCGAGACCTAAAAAAGGTATTATAAACTACTCCAATTGGAGTCTCCTAGCCCCCCCCCCCCCGTACACCTTGCTTTCCTGGATGCTTCAGAAAATCCTGATTCACAGCCCCCTGTACCCAAACACCCAGATAAATTTTATACGGTCCCTGATGAAGTAAAATTCCCATCCGCAGACCCCTCCGTTATTACTGTGGCTGCTGATAAAACTTCTAAATTACTTCCCTCCACCTTTCTACTGCCCTCAGATAAAGAGAACAGACTGATGGAGCATCTGGGGAAAACGTATATACCTCTGACACCTTAGCAGTAAGAACCATCAGCTACCAGACACACATGGCCAAATACTCTTTGGCTCTGATGGCAGATGTGGTCAAACAACTGAGGGAGCTCATTGTCTCCCCAGGCAAGCCAAAATATCCACTGTCTTGAATTCCTGCACCTAGTAACCAAACATTCCATTAAGTGCAGTTACGATGCCATAGAAGCTTCATCCTGGACTGCTGCTTCTGGAGCTGTCATCAGGAGATACTCTTGGCTTAGATTGCAGCCCCTCCCTGATGACATCAAATCTAAACTCCTGGAAGCTCCTGTAGATAATAAAGACTTGTTTGGTACAGCTGCTGCTGACCTCTTCAAAGCCCTCCAGACTAAAGGCAAGGAATTGACATATGTTTGTCTCCCCAGTCTCATGTTTTCAAAGGAATTTACCTGGTCGAAACCTCTTTTGTGTGAACCTCAGCTAGGAAAATGCCAGCTAAGACCAGAAAGGACCTCAGGAAACAGCCCCCTTCTAGGTCTGTTCCTGCCACCCCTTCATCTAAACAGTCCCTTCAGGAGAAGCCTGGTAGCCTGTGACTACCAGGCTCCATACCCAGACACCTCTCTTTCCATGTGCCTCTCCCTCCCTGCTTGGAAGCAGGTTACCCTGGACTCTTGGGTTTTATCTATCATAAGGCAGGGTTCATGACTTGGGAGGCCAGACCTACTCCCAAAGGCATTCCTCACCCCCCCCCTACGGAGACCAGCTACCATCCCCCACCCCCACCCCTGCAGGAAATTCTCGCTCAGGGAACAATTCAGGAATTCCCTTCATTTGCAAGAGGAAAGGGGTTTTATTCAAGAATTTTCCTGGTCCCCGGAAAGGAGGGCCCCTGGAGGCCTATCCTGGAGCTGTTGCACCTCAACACCTTTCTCTGGGTTCCCACCTTTTGGATGCTTTCTCTACCTACTCTTTTGCCCCTGATGCTTCCACAGGCCTTCTTAGTATCCTTGGATGTAAAGGATGCCTACTTGTACATCCCAGTTCATCCACTCTTCAGAAAATTCCTCCGCTTCTCAGTGGATTCTGCATGCTTTCAATTCTGTGCTTTACCATTTGGTCTCTTTATGGCACCAAGAGTATTTACAAAGTATCTGGCTCCATTCATGGCCTTTGCCAGGACAAAGGGAATGCAACTTTTCCCCTACCTCAATGATGTACTCATTCAGGCTACTTCAAGTATCTTGGCCTTACAACACCTGGACTTCACCATCTCCCTCTTAACAGATCTGGGATTTACTATAAACCTCAAAAAATCATCTTTGATACCCTGACAGGATCAGGTGTTCCTGGGATGTCGGATTCTGAAAAGGGAGATGATGGCCTGTCTTCCCCCAGAAAAAAATCATGATGCTCACTTCTTACATAGGGGAAATTCTTCCTCTCAAACCCATCTCAGCCAGGGAATTCCTCAGAATCCTAGGATTCATGACCTCGACCATCCCCATGGTACCTCTGGCAAGTTTTCACTTGAGGAAGTTCCAGTGGTACTTATGAACAATCTGGAAGCAACACCTACATCCCCTAGAGTTCATGATCCCTGTGCTTCCATGCCTGGGCAGGGAATTGAAGTGGTGTATGACCCAGATTCACTCAAGTCCTGGCCTGCCCTTACAACCATTGCCCCCAACCAGGATCTCTTTACAGATGCATCAGACACAGGGTGGGGTGCAACCTTAGGAGAATTGGAGAGTGAGGAACACATGGACCGTCACTCAACATAAATATCTAGGAAATGAGGGCCTTTATATTAGTCTTGATAATATTCAAGGGGCAGCTTTTACCAGGCACTCTGAGGTGGTACACAGACAATACCTCGGTGCTGTGGTACATCAACAAACGGGGGAACAAGGTCCAACCTCCTATGCAGGCTAGCACTGCAGGCTTGGGAAATCACCCCGGAAAAACAGATCCTCCTCCAAACTGTGTATATCCCTTCTGCCGACAGTGTGATGGCAGACTCAGTAAGCAGGACCATGACCCTGTATCATGAGTGGATGCTGAATGGGGACATGTTTCTAGACCTGGACCATCGATGGGGTATTCCAGATGTGGATCTCTCTGCTTCCCCCATGAACAGACAGCTCTCAACCTTCTGTTCCAGGGCACCACACCCAGAAGCATGGAAGGTGGATGCTCTCTCAATTCCATGGAAGGGGATGTATGCTTATGCATTCTCCCCTTCCCTGTCATACAAAGAGCCCTACTGAAAATTCAGAAGGAACAGTCTCAAATCTTGCTGGTGACTCTCTGTTGGCCTAGGCAGCATTGGTTCCCCCTATTACTACATCTAGCCAAGGGCAATCACCACAAGTTACCTCAATGAATGGACCTGCTCACACAGGAGAAGGGAACACTCTTGCACCCCCAACTGTCCACACTGAATCTTACACTGTGGGTGATGGGGTGCTGATTTCCTTCAGACACCTATACACAGAGAATGTGTTTCAGGTTTTGTAGGAGGCCAGGAAACCAACTACCAGGAAATCTTACCTAAGTGGAAGAGATTTTCTGTATGGTGTCAGAAAAACAACTTGCAGCCACTGACGGCAGAGCCCCCAGTGGTCTTGTCTTACCTGTGTGACCTAATGAAGTCTGGACTAGCCTACTCCTCCCTTGTTCTTCTTTCGGCTTTTCCCAGTTAGGGGTCGCCACAGCAGAACTCCGGTCCGCTAATGATTGGCAATAGATTTTTTACAGGTGCCAGCTCAACGCCCAACTTTCAACAAAGGCACGCCCATTCCACGCATGTCTTTCGAATGCCACTCGACCGCTGGGAGGACATGCAGACTCCACACAGAAGGAACTCCAGCCAAGAATCGAACGGGAGAACCTCTTGCTGTGAGGTAACAATGCTACTGCTGCACCACCACGGCTTATATTCTACTCCTCCATTAAAACCCATTTATCTGCCATCTCAGCGTGCCTGCCCCTGGTACCACCTTTGGCTTCAAGGTTAGTAGTCAGTCTTTTTGAAAGGGACACTATATCTCAGGCTCCCAAGGAAGCCCATTCTGCCTCCTTGAGATCTAAATTTTATTATAGAAAAATTGACTCTCCCATTTTTTCAACAAGCCAAAGACTGCTCCCTCCAACACTGCACTTGGAAAACTATACTCTTGGTGACCATCACTTCAGCCCGAAAGGTTTCGGAACTCCAGGCCATTATGGCCTCTTCCCCCATTCACTGTCTTACACAAGGACAAAGTATGTTTATGTACTAACCCAACCTTCATGCCTAAAGTTGTCAATAAGCTGTCCTTGAACCAGGCTATCAACCTGCCAACCTTTTTCCCCACTCTACAAATCCAGCAGAGCAAATACTTCACTCCTTGGATGTACATGGACAACTTAGATATGATTTGGACAAGACCAAACCCATCTTCAGGTCTGACAGGCTGTTCATCTCATACCACCCAAGAGCCCTGCGGCACCCTGCTTCCAAGCAATCCATATCCTCTTGGAGCCTCTGTTACACAACCCATGGTAGGTCACTCCCCTCTCTGGTAAAGGCACACTCAACTAGGGCAGTGTCCTCCTCAGGGGCATTCTTTAAAGGTTTGGACACAACTGCTATTCTCGCAGCAGCTACATTGTCCTCTGTACACACATTCACTAAGCATTGCAAATTGGACATTGTTTCTAGAGCCAGAGCCATCCTTCATGGGTATGTGGAAAGTGCTTCTGGCCCTCCACCCTTTTCTTAGAACTGGAGCTGTTGCACTCTCCCTGATGTTATGGATACGGCAGCATATGAACAGGACTACAGTTTTTCTGCATCCAGAAGTTTCACTTTTATCTCCTAAGAATATAAACAGGGTTAGCAGAACACCTACAAAATATATGTACTGAAACAATCTCTGTTACACATTACTTATCAGGTTGATTTGGTATTTTTTGAGTTAGTTAAATTTTTTTATGCTATTGTACCATTGTGTAAGGAGAAGTAAACTTTATGATATTCTTGCTGAGAGAATATGTGCTTCTAATGGTATTTGTAAAACAGTTAATGTTACGGCTTGTGTGGTGGTATGTCAGAATAATTCACTTGTCTTAGCTAATGTTTGAATCTGTAGCTTCTGAAGGGAATTTCCAAGAATCTTACACCCCACTGTCTGTCGATCATCAGCTTCCATTTGTTTTCCATCACTTGGTGAGAGTCACCTGGGAGGGGGCCATCATCTAGCAGCCATCAGCTGTTGGTAGCTTTATTCTTGCTTATTCCATACCCTGCTGTCACATGCCTGACTAGGTGCTGAGGAGAGGCATTCAGTGGGCCACTCTCATAGGGAATCCCATAATTTCCACAAGGAGTGTAGCCCCCAAGCAGCCTTGCTGCACTCCTTACAGCACAAATGATCTGATTGGTCTCCACCAGGAGCTTTATACTGCACGGTGTGCCCCAAAGATACCACAAAGCTCCCTCCAGATAGGTGAACTGGCCACACCCCTTCATTCCTTCTCCTCCTTGCCTGGCTTCTTCAGTTCTGATGCTATTAATCAAATCTTGATTGTCTGGATCTTAGTTAGGGCTTCATCACTCTCTACCACTGGACCTGTCTAATTCTTAAAGCTTTTGATTACGTCTGAAAAGATTTACTCCAGTGCTTAAGTGTGGCTGCAATATTGCATTCACTTGTCTACTTGTCTTTCATGTGCAGAGTCTTTGGCTGTTGTTTTTTTAAGGAGCTTCTTATGCTTGTAGAGTTTTGAACAAGAGGGTCACTTTTGTTTCTGCAGGTTTGCTTTGTAATCAAGAAGCCAATTCCTGATACAGGACTTGGAGCAAAAGACTCCTTATTTAACTTGTTCTGTTTTGGGTATTGAAGTATTTGTTCAGAGTAAAATAACTTTTTACAACCATTTAGACAGCAGTATTTCAGGGGTCAGTTTGTTAGGTCAGGCGCATGTATCATCAGACAAGGTGTCTTCCCTAAAGGAAGTAGTTAGAAGGATGAGTAGAAAGATAGTCTTATTCTCACAGACCTAGTTCAATCTTTCCACATATTTATGGCTCATTGGGTTCCTGGAGAATGGGGTTACATGATAATGATTCACACCGAACCACTTCCTGCTCATTTCTAAATATTTCATAGCTGCTTTTGGCTAGGGGGAGAAATTGATTTTTGCAAGATTTAGATAAAGGCAGTATACTGGGGGTTAGATTTTAGTTACAAAAGGATGCATTGTCTTTCCAGATGCTTTCTTGCCTAAATGAAAGGGAGTCTGTGAGTACCCATTCTAGATGCATCCACCATAAACAAACATGGAAAAGTTGCAGAATCAAGTATGATAGCCTTTCAAAATTTTCTCTTCCTGTTTCTTCAAGATGTCTGGATGGCTACTTTAGAATTCTTCAATGCTTATTGGTATCACTACTTGCAGACTTTAGGTTCCTAATGGATTATGATCTGTTCTTTGACCTGGCTGTAGCTAAATGTCTATTTCCAGTAGCAGCAACATTGAGGAAACAATGCATTTTGGTTTACCTCTACGTAGGCAATTGATTTATTCAAGCTCAGTTTTTAAAAATCCATTTCCATGGGTTAGCTGTAGCTGTGGTGATTCCCTTTTGACAAAATATTAGCATTGTCAAGGCTAATAAGAGAAAGTCATCTTTTACACTCTTATGTTAGAAAGGATTTCTAGGAGTGCTGCTGGACAGGTTTGTATCATTTCAGCAAATGGCCACATTGCCGAATGGCACTATGTCGAAATTGCAGTCCTTCAAAGCCCCACAGCCTCCACTAACTATATGTACCAACTCTAAGATCACACTACAGTAGGGAAAAGGACAAATTTCCTGATTCCACTGTAATGCGATCTCAGCCAGAGCAGTTCAATGAACTGCATTTTCGATGTAGTGCTGTTTGGCAATTCGCTGAAATGATATAGACCCCTGCTGGACATAGTTTAGGACATGATTCTTCTAATTCAGGAAAGATTAAAAGCATAGTCTACCTATTTCGTCATGCTACCAAGTTATGTTAATATGAGGGTAGTTCTCCAAATAATAAGATACATCAGCCAGCATCCTTGTGGTGCAAAAATCTGTTTCATATGAGCTGAATTCACTTCCGCTTAAAAAAAAAATCTCTAGGACTAGGATAAGTAGAGTCCTTTGTGGAGGTTGGGGGATTTGTGTGCTGTTGTATGCATAGAGGGATAAAACCCTGACTTTGGCCCAGGTGGCCAGAGTTCAATTAATGGCTTGGGTGGTTGGTGGTGTAATGAAAGGAGAATGGACGGACCTATACTTGGAGGAGGGAGTGCAAAACATGCTAAGGGACACATACATTGGATGAATTTCATTACTGGAGACTGGGGAAATAGACATATGTGGTGCCTCCTTTGGAGGGCATGGCTTCCTGCTGTTGTTAACCTCTTTTCGAAGTGAGGGGCAGTACTGCACTGATGCCCATTGTGTTTTCTATCTGTGGGTCATTAATGGGTGGCAGCAAGAGACGTAGGACTTGGAGACGAAAACTGAGTCATTCCAATGGCTGCCTTACCTTCCATTTGACCCTTAGACCTGTGAATGGAACAGATTGGCCAGTTGATTAGAAAGGGAATGATTATCAATGCTGTTGGGCACTCTGGTTATGGCAGGCTGATTGCTACTGCTACTCTCTTGATTGCATGCACATTTATTGGAGCTTTTTAATTGTTCTCCTGCAAGATGCATTGCATGTCGGGCAGTGCCTCAGCTTACAGCTCCACCGATACACAAAAGTGGTGTTTGCTAGGTGGAGTGGCTGATTTAAGATAATGGAATTGCATAAGGTTGAGTCAGACCAAAGCTAAACCATTGAATCTGTGAAGTTTGGAATGATCACATCAACATAAATAATAACAATGCAGACCTCAGGCATTTTCAGTTAGGATGGTGCCATGAAGAGTTGACATCTGTGACATTTGACAAAAGGTCTCATTCAGGACTTACTGTTAATGAGGTGGAGTGTCATTTATAACCTTTATAAATGGTATTGAGTATTTTGTTCATAAGTGACTTGGTGAGGTAAAGTTGAAAGGATTAATGTGGAGAGGAAGTTTGCCAAGACTGCACATGGTGAAGACTTGTCAGTGAGGCCTCATTCTGCTGGAGTGTTTGCTCTTAATGGTCACTTTGTGTTCACTGCTGAAGTCATTATATCTGGCAGCTCTGCTACAAGTGGAGGTATGCACCTGATAGAGTTTTTTAGAGCCAGTCACCTCTCCAACATGGCTGATCCATATCACCTCCATTGGAGACACCTTCTATGCTTTGTATAAAGGTTGATGTTATTATCAGCTGTTTTGAATTCTTTCTTGCTATGCACAGTGGATATAAAAAGTTTACACACCCCTGTTAAAATGCCAGGATTTTGTGATATAAAAAAATGACACCACAATAAATCATTTCAAAACATTTCCCACCTTTAATGTAACCTATAAACCTGTACAATTCATTTGTAAAACAACAAATCTGTTAGGGCGAAAAATATAAAAAAAACATACAATAAGCTGGTTGCATAAGTGTGCACACCCTTAAACTAATACTTTGTTGGTGCACCTTTTGATTTAATTACAGCATTCAGTCTTCTTGGGTACACAACTGCCATTAATTAAAGAGAATCTGAATAACCCCAGATAAAATTCAGCTGTCATAGGATTTTCCTGACATTTGCTCAGTTGCCTGCTACAGCAAAATCCATGGTTCGCAGAGAGCTTACAAAGCATCAAAGTGATCTCACTGTTGAAAGGTATCAGTCAGGAGAAGGCTACAAAAATATTTCCACAGCATTGGATATACCGTGGAACACAGTGAAGACGGTCATCAAAAAGTGGAGAAAATATGGGACAACAGTGACGTTGCAAAGAACTGGATGTCCCTCCAAAATTGATGAAAAGACAAGATGAAAACTGGTCAGGGAGGCTGCCAAGAGACCTACAGCAACACTGAAAGAGCTGCAGGAATTTCAGGCAAGTACTGGTTGTGTACTACATGTGACAACAATCTCCCATATTCTCCATATGTGTGGGCTATGGGGTAGGGTTGCAAGACGGAAGCCTTTTCTTACACAAAAAAACATCCAGGCCTGGCTAAAATTTGCAAAACAATACATCATGTCTTCAAAAAGCATGTGTAAAAATGTGTTGTGGTTTGATGAGACCAAGGTTGAACTTTTTGGCCACAATTCCAAAAGGTACATTTGGAGTGAAAACAACACTTCACATCACCAAAATAACACCATCCCCACAGTGAAGCATGGTGGTGGCAGTATCACGCTTTAGGGTTGCTTTTCTTCAGCTGGAACTGGGGCTTTAGTCAAGGTAGAGGGAATTATGAACAGTTTCAAATACAAGTCACTTTTGTCTCAAAACCTTCAGGCATCTGCTAGAAAGCTGAAGATGAAGAGGAATTTTACCTTTCAACATGACAATGACTCCAGCCATACATCCATATCAACAAAAGAATGGCTTCACCAGAAGAAAATTAAAGTTTTGGAATGGCCCAGCCAGAGCCCAGACCTAAATCCAATAGAAGATCTGTGGGGTGACCTGAAGAAGGCTGTGCATAAGAGATGCCTTCACAGTCTGACAGATTTGGAGCACTTTTGCAAGGAAAAGTAGGCAAATATTGCCATGTCAAGATGTGCCAGTCCTACCCAAGAAGACTGAATGCTGTAATTAAATCAAAACGTGCTTCAACAAAGTATTAGTTTATGGGTGTGTGCACACAACAAAATATTAGTTTATGCAACCAACGTATTGTACATTTTTTTTTATTTTTTATATTTTTCCCCTAACAGATTTGTTTGTTTTTCAATTGAATTGTACAGATTATAGGTCACATTAAAGGTGGGAAAAGTTTTGAAATGATTTATTGTGGTCTCATTTTTTTATATCACAAAAATCCAGCATTTTAACAGGGGTGTGAAAAATTTTTATATCCACTGTATGTTGCATGTAGTATAAGTTGTTCTAACAGCCCAACAGACCAGGCCAAATCTTGGAGTTAAGATCAGGTGGATAAGTAATCCCAATGGGGAACCTCTTTTCTAGTTTTGTACTATTAATCTAAGGTCTTGTACTGTGGAAGAATAAGAAGCTTCTACCAGTCATGGAGATATAATTGGAAACTATACTCATCTGTTATTAGACTTTATGGAGAGAGTACAAGCTTATAAAAATAAGATACAAGGCACTTCAATTACCCTCTTGGTCAGCTGCATTATCTTTCCTCTAATTTGTGAGACACTTCATACTGGAACTTTGGAGTTTCAGGTGGGGGACTTGCAAAGTTAACTATTTTATAAGGAAGACAGAAGAAGGCACCATAATTTCATTTTGCTGGGATTCTTGAAAGTGAAGAGGTCTAAAGTGTGTTGAATGTGTGATTAATAAGTTAACTCAGTGGACTGGACTTTGATTTGAAAGGGCTAGAGCTGTCTGCATGGCTGTTGGGGCAGGCTCATTGTATGCTGTATTAGTTTCTTAGAAATTGTTGCTCCTTTGATAAAGCAAAAGGTTCTGCTCCTGCATTTTCTTTGTTCTGAAGGGTATGAAAAACTTATATAACATCTTGGAGCTTAGTGACTTCAACTACCACATCTAGTTCACCAAATTACAGATGGTGGCTAAGCATGGAGTTGGGGGGGGGGGGGTTATGCTTCTGCTATGGCAGCGTGCATAATTGCTGCCACTGGGAATGTGTAATCCTCTTCCTAGCACATTGTTGTCTGAGGTCTTACATGCAAGGTTTATTTAGTTCTGTCTGGATGGGTAACGCCTTCTGCACAGAATGCTACTGTTTGTTTCCTGACCTGCCTATAGATTTGGCCTTGGATCTAACAGTTTTGGTGTAAGCCTTGCAGCACTGTAATCTCCATCTTTCCCCTGCCTAGATGGCTAGCTTCTGGCCCTTTTAAAGTACTTCTTGAAATCATTCTTGGTTTTGGTGGTTCAGTAGATGTCCTTCAAGGATTCATCTGCAGTCATCACATATGGGTTGTCCTGCCTCAGGCAGCCCTTCGGTCGGCCGGATTCCAAAGTCTGGGTCCAGATTCTGCTCCTTTCCCCGATTACTTTCATTGGGGTATAAGCGTCAGCCGATGCCATCTTCCCAGTCTTTCTTGCCGTTGTATAGCAGAAGCAGTTCAGGAAACCGGTCGGCCAGCTCCTGTAAATTTATCCGAAACATGGCTGGGGATCTAGTATTTGATCCTCTGGCACATCTTGAGCCGATGTCAGAAAAAGTTAATAATTGTTTAATGACTGAGGAAACAAATACCTCATAAGGATTTCCACTCTTATTGTCTTCCTTGCTTAGGCCCTAGACCACGCCTTCGGCCTGTACAGAACTTTTGCTGCCAGACCCTTGTCAGTGAGCTCTACCTTGGGTGATGACTCCAGCTAGTTGTTTGGGGACCTTTGTTTCCTGCCGCAGAACCGACATCACATTTAATTAAAAGGTTGGAAAATCACCACAGCTCCAGCATGGTCCAGGTTTTGAACCTGGAAGGAGTGTGTCAGTGTTCTGCACCCTGATACCGAGTCCTTGGAACTTCCGAACCCTGAAATAATACAACCGACAGCCTCAGCCCCAGAGGCTACTACCGAGTCGGTTACAGAATTGCCTTCCGAAACTGGTGTACTGGAATCCTCCGACACCATACCTTTAGACAAAGCTACACCAGCACGTGGTGCAGCCAGGCCTCCTGCATCCATGTCTATTAAGGCCTTCACCAGGGCTAAAGCTGCAAAACACACTAGAGCCATGCCTCCCAGAGTTATTCCTCAGGGTCCTTCTTCTAGTTCACAGATTCTAACCTTAGCAGAGGACCTTATCTCCTTAATTAGGGGCTCTCAGCCTCATCCGGACAGGGGCTCCCAACCCCCTCTAGACAAAAGGCCCAGGATGGATCCTCCTGATCCCCTTTCCTCAGAGGAGGCCTCTGTTGGCTCGGATCACTCAGACTACCAGGAGGAGGCTTATTCGGCCTACGAGGATTCGGATGCAGAGGAATCTATTCCCTCGGCCTCCCCTCCTGAAGAGATTTCCTTTGGGAAGACCCTTCACACTATGAGAGAGCATTTCAAATGGCAGGGCCAGGAATATTCTGATTCCAGGAAAAGACTAAGAACTTTCCTTCATTTACCTCAGCATAGACCTTTGGCTATTCCTCCTGTCTTAAATGTGATTGATGATGTATATTCTGACTCTAGTATGACTCCTGACACTCTGCCTCCGGCTCCTGTTAAGCCCAATAGGTATTACAGGGTCCCGGACACACATCATTTTCTTTATAAGGCCCACTCTGCTGACCCTGAAACTATTTCACAGGGCCCTAAAGAGGTTGCAGCTGTTACTACTAAAAACCCACTTCCCTCTGCAAAGGAGTCCAGGGCATTAGAGAGATGGGGTAAAAAAGTGTATACTTCTGCCACTCTTGCTATGAGGGCATTAAATTGTCAATTTCACATGATACAGTATCAAGAGTATGACATTAATATGAATGAAGAAACTATACAAAAAAGACTTCTTATAGAATTTAACTCTACTAATAAAAATATGAAAGGTACCATATGTAGGGAATGGGACAGATTCCTTTCTTTTACAGATATGGAGGAAATCAAATGTATGAGACCACAAGTTATTTATAGAAATCCACCATGTATACGTAACATGATAGAAAGAAAGGTATGGGAGAAGAGAGGGAATGGATTGAGAAGGAAAGGCACTTTTAAATGTGGAAGATGCCAGCAATGCCCTCATATTATGAATGAGGGTGAGGTATACATTGAAAGTAGGAACATGAAAATAAAAGGTAAAGATTATTATAATTGTGATACACAAGGAGTTGTATACCTAGTAATTTGCCAGAAATGCCATGCATTTTATATTGGCAAAACTGAAAGGGCCCTGAAAAAACGCATTTATGAGCATATGTACGACATTAGTAGAGCAAAGGAGACAAATGCACTATATAAGCACCTGAAGGATTCTAAGGAAGCTAAATATTTATGGTTTGTAATAGAACAAGTTAAATGTGATATAAGAGGTGGTCCATGGGAAGACATTTTAGAGAATAAGGAACTTTGGTGGCAAGTCAGAATGGATGCAAGTAGGAAGCCTGGCCTTAATGAAATGGTTTCTATAAGACCATTATTGAAAATAAGAGCTAATAAAATTTGAGAACAAGAAAGTAAGTTTCTTAGGTATCATATTTTTGAAATACAGGGGTTTATACAACACAAGTTTTTTAATAATATTTTAATAATAATATATCTTATAATTATTATAATTATATTTTTGTGTTTTGTATTTGTTTATTATTGAACATTCTTTTATAAAATCAATATTTATTAATATATATATAATATATAATTGTTATGTGTTTTAATTATTTATTACATCTATTATGCTTTTTAAATTCATTCATGAATTAATGAGATGTAATTACAAGTTTTGCACACTAGAGGGAGTTACACCCATATGATCTTGTGAAAGATTTCTTTAATACACACAGAACCAATTTAATTCTATAATTTTATGATAATTCATTTTTATTTCCTATTTTACCTAGATTATGACTGAGGTTTATGTATTAGTATATGGTTAATATTTAAATATTTCTTAAGCCAAAAGAAAGAGGAGAAAATTAATACAAGTTTTTATTTTATCCTCATGAATATGTAATGTTGTCCTTGAACATCAATTGACAATAGATCATAGGATTGGTGTATTTGAATTTTATTTCCAAGGTTTTATTGGACAATTAATTAATGAATTGAGTATTTAAACTATTATGAGTTTGTATGTATTTGTCTGATGAAGTCCTGGTTGAGAGGGACGAAAACGCGTTTGGTTGCTGTCTATGTGAAGTGCGTTAATATCTTGGATCGTAATAAACTGAAATTTTATTTATAATAAGTTATTTGTGACTTTTGTGGCTTCTAACTGTTGGATTATCAGTTGTTTGGAGAGCTACTACCAGCTTCTTGTGATTTACAGTATCAAGAGTATTTGTTGGAAGAAATGCATAAGAAATTGTCTTCTTCTGAACCCCTTGACTGTAAATCCCTTCAGGATCTGGTACATAACTCCCAGCAGGTTAGCAGCCACTTCTTGCAGTGTGGTTATGATGCATTGGAAGCTTCATGTAGGTCAGCAATGACAGGTGTTGTCATACGCAGGCATGCTTGGCTGAAGGAACAATCTCTGCCAGAACATGTTAAAGCTAAGCTTTTGGATGCTCCACTGGAAAAGCAAAAGTTATTTGGTTCCACTGCTCAAGACGTCCTAAAGAAATTTGAGGAAAAGGCAAAATCTGTACAAACAGTTAAGGATTTTCTTCAAGTCCAACCGCCTAGATTCAGCGGAAACTGGCCTTCCAAGAATTGGTCCTTTCCGGACACAGAAAGATTTCAAAGGGGCAGGAACAGGCGTGCCAGAGGTAGAGGGCAAGCTAGGGGCTCCTACAGAGGCCGTCAATGGCAACCTCCAATCCAGACAGGCAGTTCAGGACCTGCAACTGCTGCACAAGGACAAACTCAATGACTTTGCTTGGACTCCGCCAACCAGGGCTCAATTAGAAGCACCTTTGGGCGGAAAGCTTTCTTTATTCTCAAGAAATTGGCACAACATTACAAGAGACAAATGGACACTCCAAATAATAGACAACGGATACAGGTTCCATGTCCACACATTGCCAAAAAGAAAAGGCATGCCAGGTCTGCCACCAAATCAAAGGGCAGAGGCTTTGAAACAAATCTCAAATTTACTAGAAATGAAAGCCATAGAAAAAGTTCCTATTTCAGAATAAGGCCAAGGCTTTTACTCCAGGCTATTCCTTGTTCCAAGAAAAGAGCATCAATGGAGACCAATTCTCGACTTGTCCGTACTGAATACTTATCTCATTGTGCCAAAATTCAAAATGCTGACTCTACAGCAACTCCTTCCCATGCTGGGCAAGGGGTCTTGGCTGGTTACTCTAGACCTCAAGGAGGCATACCTGCATGTCCCTATCAGACAAAGTTGCAGAAGATACTTCAGATTTCTTGCAGGGTCAGAGCATTATCAATTCTCAGCATTGCCCTTTGGCTTTTCTACTGCGCCCGGAGTATTCACGAAATGCCTGGCATCAGTAATAGCACACTGCAGACTCCAGGGGATTCAAATCTACCCATATCTGGATGACTGCCTTATACAAGCGGACAACCAACAAACTTTGATAAAGGAATTAAATTATGCCATCAATCTTCTACAGGCCTTGGGATATACAGTCAACATGCACAAATCAAGACTTGTTCCATCCCAAAGAATAACCTTTCTGGGTGCGGATCTAGATACAACCACCCAAATGGCTTATCTCACAGAAGAAAAACAAAGTCAACTACCAGATTACTTCAAGAATCTGACAAGACAAACCCAGTTGACTGCAAGGAAAATCCTGCAGGCTCTGGGTTACATGGCATCCTGTATTCTTTTGATCCCACAAGCAAGGCTACATATGAGAAAGCTACAGTGGTACCTAAGGAGTTTATGGACTCAGCACAGTCACAGTTTGGAAACTTTAATCCCACTCATTCCATGCCTTCACAAGGAATTTCTGTGGTGGGCTCAGGCCAGCCAGTCCAACAGAGGGTTGCCCTTCACGAAGCCAAAAGCCTCCCAAACTATTACAACAGACGCTTCAGACCTAGGTTGGGGAGCTCACATGGAGGCAGAGGTATCCAAGGACAGTGGTCACGAAAGGAGCTACGCATGCACATAAATCAAAAAGAAATGCTAGCAGTGATTCATGCAATCGAGGCCTTCAAACTTTTTCTGCATCAAGGCCATCTACTAATAAGGACAGACAACACCACAGTTATGTGGTACATAAACAAGCAAGGAGGTACCCATTCCTACCCTCTTTGCAGACTGGCAATGAATCTATGGGATCTTTCCTTGAAACTCAATATACAGCTACAGGCTCAGTTTGTGCCAGGAAAGGACAATACACTGGCGGATAGCCTAAGCAGAAATATCATGGATGCACACGAATGGATGCTGCACCCAGACATTTTTCAATTGATAACACAAGCTTGGGGGAGCCCGGACATAGATAGATTTGCATCCCCCCACAATCATCAACTGAAGAAATTCTGCTCAAGGACATACCACCCACAAGCGTGGAAAGTGGACGCCCTCTCCTTCAGCTGGAGAAATCTGACAGTGTATGCATTTCCTCCTATTCCATTAATGACCAAGGTGTTACTGAAGATCAGGGCAGAGCAGCCAGAAGTGATTCTGATAGCTCCGGACTGGCCAAGACAGCACTGGTACCCACTGCTAAGGAGCATGTCACGTACGAAACCATGGCCCCTACCTCTATGGCCACTTCTACTGACACAGCACAGATACAAAACTCTTCATTCCAACCTGAAAACATTGCAACTAACAGCGTGGAGAATACCTTGACTCCTCCTCAGGATAAGCTATCCCAGAGAGTGAAGAATATTATTATGGAAGCTCACGCCTTCCACAAGGAAGGCATACTCAGCAAAATGGAAACGATTTCTCATCTGGAACACCACAAAGGGCCTAGATGCGACAATGATGAACATGGCACATATCCTGGAATATTTGGCAGAAATGTTCCACAATGGGCTGTCTTACTCTTCTATTAAGATTCATGCTTCAGCAATTTCAGCAGTGTACAATACTGATCCACCTGTCTTTTCTCATCCTCTCCTAAGACAGTTTCTAAGAGGAATTAAAAACATCAAACCTCCTAGGAAACCACCTCTACCTACTTGGGACCTTAACTACGTGTTGGAAAAACTAACACTGCCTCCATTTGAACCAGCAGCATCTGCAGATATACAATACATTTCATGGAAGACTGCTTTCCTTCTGGCAATAATCTCAGCAAGAAGGGTTTCGGAATTGCAGGCCCTGATGGCAGTTCAGCCATTTATTATTTTTCACAAGGACAGAGTTTCATTAAGAACTAATCCTACTTTTATGCCAAAGGTGGTATCCAAGGGTTTCATTGAATCAAGCCATCCACTTGCCTACCTTCTTCCCAAATCCACAAAACAAAGGGGAGAAACTGCTGCACACCCTGGACATTCACAGACAGTTGCGCTACTACCTGGACAGAACTAAAGGTTACAGGAAAACTGACCAGCTGCTAGTAGCATATGCTGCTGGTACTCATGGAAAAGCAATTTCCAAACAGATAATTTCAAAATGGATAGGAAATTGCATCCGCTTTTGTTACTCATTTCATGGAAAGGCTGTACCAGCTAACATTAGATCTCATTCTACAAGAGCCACAGCCACCTCCACAGCTTTCTTAAGAGGGGTGGCTACAAAAGACATTTTAGAAGCTGCCACATGGAGCTCCGTGCATACATTTGCCAAGCATTACAATTTACCTTTATATTCCAGATCCAGAGCAGGCTTTGCTACGACTGTCCTGCAGGGTATCTTAGCTACACCATTCTTTTCCTAGTACCTCCACCCCCAGATTGGCTATGGTATTCTACCCATATGTGATGACTGCAGATGCATCCTTGAAGGACATAGTACAGTTTTGTACCTACCATAAATGTAGATGTCCGATAGGTATGCATCTGCAGTCAGGTTTACCCTCCCTCCTTCCCCTCTGTGGTATTCCTAGGGTACTTACCTCCCTATTAGCTAGCTGGGGGGGATCTATTATGGTGTATTTGTTTTTATATATATATATATATATATATATATATATATATATATATATATATTTGTAAATGTTTGGATTTTTTATTGCATTTTTCCAAATTTAGCCTTCCTAGAGGGCACCTGGCATCTGGGGCAAGAAAAACTGAGGAAGATGGCGTCGGCTGACGCTTTTATACCCCAGGCGCTGTGACGTCGGGGAAAGAGCGACATCAGCCGACGCCGGACCCAGACTTTGGAATCCGGCCAACCGAAGGGCTGCCTGAGGCAGGACAACCCATATGTGATGACTGCAGATGCATACCTATCGGACATCTACATTTATGGTAGGTACAAAACTGTACTTTTCAGATTGTGGGTCTGGGGGATCCGTATAAACTTGGTGAAATTCTCTCCAGATTCTGCTCCTTTGATTACTTTCATTTGGGAAGATCTATACACTTGTTAGTTGTTCATGCCTATAGATAAGGCTCAGGAAACCATAAATTTGAACATGGGTGGGGATCTAGTATTTGATCCTCTGGCACGTCTTGAGCTTTGATGGCCACAAACTTCACAGTTCTTTTTGAATGACTGAGGTTGCAGGTGATGCACTGGATTGTGAAGTATCAGTGACTACAACGTCTTCGTGCCTGTACAGAACTTTTGCTGCCAGACCCTTGTCAGTGAGCTCTACCTTGGGTGATGACTCCAGCTAGTCTCAGTGCGGGCCTTCCCTTCCTGCAGCAGAACCCATTGCAGGACCTGATGATCCACAGGTGGCTAACAGGCTGGAAAATCACCACAGCTCCAGCATGGTCCAAGGTTATTGAACCTGGAAGGAGTGTGTCAGTGTTCTGCACCCTGAAAACTCTGGAAGTTAACTTGTACCCAGAGAACTTCCTGCTCCGGTCAGACACCCAGACTTTGGTGTAGCATATGTGTAAACAGTGTGACAAATGTTCATACCACTTGGGTAGAGTGATTATGTAGGTAGATTTTCCATGTCATGCCATATCTCATCTCATCTGATCTCACCTTTTTTTGTCCTGAAGATGAGGATTACATCCAGGTATTCATAAGTGAAACATCTTGAAAACAAAAGATTACTATACAGCAAGATGATCCCTCCAATTTTCTGCTTTGTTCAGCAAAGCAAGTGAAGTTATGGCACATGTTTTCTCTCTTCCATGGTACAGAAGATTTTGCTCCTATTTCCTCTGCTTCTGCACCTAAAACTTGGATGTTATGTAGTCCTATCTCGCCATCATTTTGCTGGATGGGTTTGGAGCTGAATCTCTGCTCCATCTCTGCCGATACTAAAGCTCAAGAGCTTTTACTAGCTAGAGGTTATCCCTTATCCCATGGTGCACCACGGCAATTCCGCAGATCTCGCTTGCCACTAAAGCTTTGAGGTTGTTTTCTTTACTGGCTCTTTGGCTAAGTAGAATTTTTGATATTTTAGCCTATATTTCTTATTCCTTCATAATAATAGTTTTACCTTTATTATCTAGACTGATTGCGTGAGTGTTATGGTAGGTACAAAACTGTACTTTTCAGATTGTGGGTCTGGGGGATCCGTATAAACTTGGTGAAATTCTCTCCAGATTCTGCTCCTTTGATTACTTTCATTTGGGAAGATCTATACACTTGTTAGTTGTTCATGCCTATAGATAAGGCTCAGGAAACCATAAATTTGAACATAGACTGATTGCGTGAGTGTTAGCATCACCTGGTCCTTTCTTTAAGGATCATACGGCCCATTTAAGTTAGTGGGCCATAGTCACTTGTTTAAATTAGAGGGCCTTCCTCTCTGTGTGCTAGTTTCTTCTTTATTTAAAAAAAAAAAAAATAAAAAATCTCTTTATAGTGTACTATTATCGTCGTAGTTGTTTCCTTTCCTTTTTCCTTTTCATTAAAAAATCAAAATGTCAAAGGATAAAGATAGAGAACATAGAGAACACTGCCCTTCTGGCTTTAAAAAGTGTGATAAGTGTTCTCAGAAAATGTCGTTGACGGACAGTCACACCAATTGTGTGTATTGTCTTGGGGAGCCTCATTGGTAAGAACCCTGTATCTTTTGTCATGCGTTCAGCACCAGGGTTCTTAATGAACATAAAAGGAAACTAATTGATAGGGGTCTGATGAGAAGTTCCTTCCAAGAACAGCTGGAACAAGGTCAGATGGTCTCTAAAAATCAAAAAAGGAAATCTCCATCAGCTCCTGCTTCGGAACCGACAAAAAAATCAAAAGCGATGGAGCCAAAGAGTTCTGGCTCCAATTCTGCTTCTTCTGTCTAGGTGCCGTCTGTTTCATCGGCTCCGAGTCAGTCATCTTTGTCGAGACATTCACCAATCTTGGAACCAGTTTCACCAACATTAAGATCTCCTATTTTGGAAAGGAGGAGATCTCCATCTATCTCCACCTGTTCCTGCAGGACACTGTCTGATGAAAATGTAGAGCAGGTGGTGAAGAAGCTGCTCTGTAACCGAGCGCTGGAAAAAATTTTTAGCTTCTCCGGACCCAAACGTTTCGGATCCGTACCATCCTCAGTCTGCTGTTCCTCCTCCGACTGCCTCGCTTTTGGAGTCTAATGTTTCTGGTCATATTTTGCTGGAACCCTCTGTTTCAAGAACTCTTCCTTCTTCCTCGAAACCGATAACTAACTTCATTGGCTCATTCTGGACCCGAGAAGTCTGGGAGCTGATGCTCTCCATTCGAGTCTGGAAGGGATAGTTGCCCCGGATTTTCTTCCGACCCTCCCTCTCAGTGCTTCGGCTTGTTTGAGCTCTGCTCCCACGTCTGCTTCGGAGCCTGCTCTTCCGGTTTGGAGTCGACCTTCTGCTTCTTCGGAGCAGAAGTCTTCTTCAGAGCGTGGTGGTGAGGCTTTTGTGGTGATAGAGAGCTTTGTCAAGTACTAAAGCCCTGCCATTGGACCAGACGCCCCTCCAGCAGCTGGTAGCAGCTTCTTCTCCCCTGCCTGTCCCTAAGCATAGGGAACCAGATCCCCAAGGAGCCCCCATAGGAGGTGTACCCTCTTCTGAAACCTCCTGAGATTACCCCACTGGAGAGGTCCCTAGGAAGAGAGTTTGCAAGAGGAAGCATTTTGACTCACCCGAGTCTGTCACTTCTGACACTGATTTGG
This sequence comes from Protopterus annectens, assembly GCF_019279795.1. Lineage (NCBI taxonomy): Eukaryota > Metazoa > Chordata > Ceratodontiformes > Protopteridae > Protopterus > Protopterus annectens. The sequence continues at coordinate 529,486,928 of NC_056733.1, forward strand.
ATGAGTCAGTTAGGGTCCCCAAAATGTATTTATTTATTTACACTTTGATTACCGGGGAAGTCCACTGGGCTGAATTGACCCATTTTCAGTGGAGGCCCCGGGGAGAAAAGCTCCAAGATGCATTATACAATTTAGATACAACTGATAGTTAATATTAAAGATAGTATGTAGAATAGTTACTCATAAATGCATTCAGTATTATGCATAGTTAACAAATTCATTAAGCTTGAAGGTAGGGGATCATACAGTTTCATTTGAGGAAAACAGATTCCTGTTGGTTGTATAAGGGGGAAGGATGTTAGAGCGGGACATTTTGTTTTGTGAAATATGTGCAGTAGTGAGTTGGAGATAGTCTGGGAGTTCAAGCCAATTCAGGGATTGTAGGGTTAGGCAGTGATGGGTGATATTTTTAGATTTAGAGGCAAATTTAGAGATTTTGTTGTAGCAGTTTTCTAGTTTAGAGGTGATAGAGGACAGGTTGATTAGGAGAGGGGCTTCGTATAATATAAGTCGAGGCCAGAGTTTGCCTGGTAGAGTTGGAGAGAAAGCGATTATTCTTATACAGCACACCTAGCTTTTGGTGGATTTTTAATATGAATATCAAACTTGAGATGTTCATCTACAGTAATGCTAAGTAGTTTGGCAGAGGGGACCACTTTTATAGGTGAGCTGGTTTGACTATAGACTTTGAAGTTGTTTTTATCATAGGAGAGGGTCTTTGTGAGAGGGAATAGTAGATTTTTTGATTTATTTGCATTGAGAGAGAGGTGGTTTTGGCACATCCAGTTTTCAGTTGTTGAGAAGGCAGTTTGGGTTTTAGTCAGCAATTCAGAGAGGTTTGAGGCAGAGCAGACTAAGGTTGAATTGTCTGCGTATTGAATGATTTTAGCATCAGGAATAGCAGTGTGAAAGTTATTGATAGATATGTTAAAAAGCATTGGCCCAAGGATGGATCCCTGCGATACGCCATTTGGGGTAGGTAGGAAGGAAGAGATGGAGTTCTTCCATTTGACTGCCTGTGATTTGTCTGATAGCTGGAGAACCAGGATAAAGCATTATGTGAGAGATTAAGGTTTGAGAGATGACAGAGAAGGTGCTTGTGGGAAGCAGTATCAAAGGCTTTAGACAGGTAGAGTAAAACAGTAGAAACTAAGTGTCCTGGATCTTGGGCTTGATTGACAGTTTCTAGGAAAGATAGTAGAGCGGTTATTGTGCTACGGCCTGGATGGAAGCCATGCTGGGTAGGAGTGAGAATATTGTTTTGGGTCAGGAAAGGCATAAGTTGGAGGTGGATGTATTTTTCTAGGATTTTGGAGATTGGCGAGAGCAAAGCAATGGGGCGAAAGTTTGAGATGCTGGTATTTTTGCCTCCTTTATGAAAAGGAAGAATATAAGCTGAGCGCCAGAGTTTGGGGACATATGATTCTTTTATGGATCGGTTGATAATGATGCTGATTGGGAGAGCAATGTCATCAGCAGCGCATTTTAGGAAGGAAGAGGGAATATTGTCGGGAGCATTAGAGCAAGGTTTAAGTTTGGACAAAAGTTTTTTTTATAAAGTTAGAGGAGATGGGTTTGAGTTCAAACAGATGAGGTGAGTTAGAAGGGGTTAGGAGAGGGGTGTATAGCAGTTGGGTTATTAGGAAACCTCTTGGTGAGGTTAGTAATGGTTTCTATGAAAAATTAGTTAAATTCAGAGCCTAGTTCGAGGTCAGATTTACTTGGGTCAGGACAGGGATTATTCTTGGAGCTTGGATTGAGGAGTGAGTTTGAGTTCCAGAATTTTTTGGACTGAAGTTTGATATAGTAGGATTTTTTGTCTTTGATGATTAGTCGTTTTGCACAGTTGCGGAGCTGTTTCTATTGGAGCAAGGTATTGGACAGTTTGTTTTGGTAAAGCTTCCATAATTTCTCTCTGTGGTGCATAATCTGTTTTGTCTCTTTGGATAGCCAAGGAGCAGTTTTAGTTTTTATCCTTTTGTTTCTTAGTGGGGCTAGTGAGTTTAAAGTATCAGGGAAGACAGAATTGAAGTATTCTATAGCCTTGTCAAGAGGAAGGATGTTTAACATTTGCCAGTTCATTTGTTTGAAAGTATTTGAGAAAGTACTTGGGTTGAAGCTACTGAGGTTATGAGTTTGAATGTACTGATGCTGGTGTGAGGAGGAACTTGTTGAACGATGCATGAAGGCTGGGAGGTGGTCGCTAAAGGTGTCAGGAATTGTGCCAGATCTGTTTATTTTATTTGGATCTGAGAATAGGATCCAATCTATAGTGGATCTGGGAGGGTTTATTTTGTTAGGTCGAGTAATGGAGAGGATTATTTGAGTGAAGTTATAGAGGTTAATGGATAGGGAGGGAGAGGGGCAATTGATTTTATTCCAGTCAATATTCACATCACCAAGGATATAAGTTTCATAGTTAATTTCAGTAGAGGCCCATAGGAGAATATTTTCGAGTGTAGAGATAGTTACCAGGTGATATATATAGGGCAATGATGCAGATATTTTTGTGTATTTAGTTTTAGAATTCCAGCAGTTAGTTCAGTGTTCTGGAATTGGAATTTGGAGGGGAATTAAGGTAAGAAGGTTGGAGTAGACAGGGGCAGTGCCTCCACCTTTATTTAGTCAGTCATTTCTGAGACAATGAAATCCTGGGGGCAGAATCTCAGAGTCAGAGATAAAGGGCTTGACCCAGGTTTCGGAGATGGCTAAGATATCTGGTTGGTTATGGCTTAACCAAGCTTGAAATTGGTGTACTTTGTTGTTTAGACTTTATGCATTAATTGTAAAAATCTTTAGGGTGTTGAGATAGGAGGAAGAGGGTAGGGGGTGAGTGTTAATAAAGGATGTAGGACCAGGGTTAGGATGGATATCACCAGCTTGGACTAAGTTGTTGAAGGAGATATCCTTTAGCCGTATTGGTCTGCCAGGCATGAATTTTTGTAGATTGCAGATTGGAGCAGGTGACAGTGTCTTGACTTTAGAGGAGAAGAGTTTAGGGTGGAATTAGGTGCAGAGGGTTGGGCTGAATGAGAGAAGAGGAGATAGAGTGGAAATGGGAGTAAGAGTGAGGGAGAAGGGGGGTTTGTATGGTAGTTGTCTTTGTAGGTGTTATTGGACAAGCATAGGTAGAATATGAGGTAGCATAGTATAAGGGAAGTAGGAACAGAAAGAGGAGGCTGGGGGACTGGAGGGTGTGATAACTTGAGGAGAGCATGTTGGAGCCATGAGAGAGTGGTATGAGTGGTTAGGAAAATAGAGAAGGCTATGAAGAAGAGAGTTTAAAAAGTGATTTAAAAATCCCCCTCTGAGGATGTCTCTTTTGCGGACAACCTAGAAATCCTTAGACAGAGGGGTGATTGGAAGACCTCTAACCCCACTGAGGATGAATCAATGTACCTTGAGGCTTTTGGCTCCCGACCTTCCACCTCCTGGGTGACACCGCCATATGACCAACTGTTAGGGGTCATATATCGGAAAGCTTGGACCTCTCCGGACACAGTGGAGCCTGTCCCGCGGAGGCCTAATAAATTTATTACTGCTCCAGAAGACAAAACCTTTCTAACCAAGAGAGTACCTGTGGATGCTATGGTGGTAGCAGCAGCCAAAAAGGAAGAGTTATCTGAGACATCCTCAAATATCCATCCTCCTAATAAAGCGTCTAGGATGATAGATCGGTATGGAAAGCGTATTTTTTCTTTGGCGGATTTTACCTTACGATCTCTGAATTACCTGTCCCATTTTACTAGCTACAAAGGGATCCCCTAAAAGAGTTGTGAGATACCCTTCAGGGTTCAGTATCCACTGATAAGGTATTTTTGCCGCTCTCTATCCTTACCTCTATTGCTAACTCTTCCATGAGGCAGATTTCTTACGCAGCTGATGGAGCGAGCAGGGTGGCCTCATCGGGAATATCTCTTAGGAGACATTCCTGGATGCGTCTATGCAGTTTTACGGAATCCTTCAAGTCTTCCTTTACCAACGTCCCCTTTGATGCCTCAACTCTTTTTGGACCTCAGGTAAAAGAGACTTTGATCAGGTGCAAGCAGAAAGGGAAAACCTTATCTGCTGTTGAAGTCCGTTTTTCCCTTCCTTCCAGACCCTATCCCAAGGGTCACACAGGAGGGAAACTGGTTCCGTAAATCCCAAAAAGATGTCCCTCAAGCACATAGTCAACCCTCCCCTAGATGCAGAGGGGGAGGTTATAATGGAAGGTGCCACTCTCGTGGCAGATGGGGTCCGCAACACCAGGGTGATAGAGGTGCTTTCTGTGATCGATCACCCCTGAAGGGTTGCCCAACTCTCTGTCTCTGGAGGCAGCCGGGGGTCGTCTCTCACTGTACCCAACCGCCTGGCTACAAATTTCTCAAGATCGATGGATACAAAATATAATTTCCAGAGGTTACCTCATTCCTTTTGTTTCCGATTCCCCTACAAATCGGTCTTTACCAGATGTACCACCCAATCATATAAACCGTGCAACATTTGAGGTTATCTTGTTGCTTCAAAAGAGAGTCCTCCAAGAAGTCCCAACAGAGCAAATAGGATCCGGAACTTACGATTCTTTTCAGTTCCAAAAAAGACCGGGGACTGGAGATCTATTCTAGATCTCAGCAAGCTGAACAAGTCTGTAAAAAAAAATCGAAGTTCTGAATGATCAATCTGCAGTCAATTTTTCCGTTTATCGGAAAAGACAATTAGGTGTGCTCCATAGATCTTCAGGACGCATACTACCATATCAAAATGGATAGGCGCTCCAGAAGACACCTACGCTTTCGGCTGGGAGCCATTTACAATTTTGAGCACTACCCTTTGGCCTCACTAAAGCCCCCAGAGTATTCACCAAATGTATGGCAGTGGTCACGGCTCACCTGAGACATCAATGATTCCGGGTGTTTCCGTACTTAGACCGGCTCCTCACTGCCACCACCAAGCACCAGTTAATCCGAGCCAGGGACAAGACTCTATCCTTGTGCGCCAGATTAGGAATCGCAGTAAATCTAAAAAAATCTGCCTTATCTCCATTGTAGTGTGTTGTCTTCTTAGGCTCAGACCTAAACTCAACCGCCATGACAGCAAAACTGACACCAGAAAGGATAGAATCATTGCACAACCAAGTCAGACTCTTGCTGACCAAAGGCAAAGTACAGGGCAGGATAGTTCTTCAAGTTCTAGTACCATGGTGTCCACCATTCTTTTAGTTCCCTTAGCCAGTCTACACATGAGAGTGCTTCAGTGGCTACTATTTGCCCAGTGGTCAATGCAGGATCTACCCTTGTCCCACCAAATACTCATTACAAAATCCTGCAAGAAGGATCTAACATGGTGGTTACATACAGATCAGCTTTATCTTGGTCGCCCCTTTGTTCTCCCTCAACAAAATGCAGTGTTGACCACGAACGCTTCCCAGATAGGGTGGGGGGCATTATCTGGGAATGACGGTCCAAGGTATCTGGCAGGATCACGAGAACCACTTGCACATAAATGTTCTGGAGGTGAGAGCAGTGCTATACATGTTGCAAGCACTTCACAGTTCTCTTCCCACCGGGACAATTGCAATTCATTCAGACAACATGTCAGTAGTGTGGTACATAAACAAGCAAGGGGGAACCAAGTCTTACCCACTTTGTCGAGAGGCACAAAGAGTATGGAATGGACTCTCAACGCTTTCTGGTAGCAATGCACATTCCATTGTAGTCCAATTGTGGTAGCAGACAAACTGAGTCGAGCAATTCTGATGCCTCACGAGTGGTCCCTGAAAACAGAAGTTGCAGAAGAGATTTTCCGCAAATGGAGCCACCCTTGCTGTGATCTGTTCACCACGTACATGAATGCCAAATGCAGCAACTACTTTGCCCTCATTCCCCATCCGGGGATGTCACCCAGGGACGTTCTGGTCCACAATTGGCCTTTGTGACCTCTTTACGCTTTTCCATCCTTTCCCCTCATACCTAAAGTGATTCAGAAAGCAAAACCGTTGGAGTATCCTGATCCTCATTGCTTCTTACTAGCCTCGCCAAGTCTGGTTCCCCTTCCTGTGGCGTTATCTCTTGGAGGAACCATGGATTCTGGAACCATCTTTAGACCTGATTCACCAGTCAGGACAGTTCCATCCTACCATCCAAACCCTGAAACTGACAGCATGGCTGCTCCAGTTCCAAGATTAGCCAGGTGTATATCCCTTTCTCCTTTTGTAAAACACCTCCTCATTTCTTCCCACAAACCTTCCACCAGAAAATTATACTCCAGCAAATGGAAAAGGTTTTCCATTTGGGTGGCAGAACAAGGCATAGATCCTTACTTAGCTCCCATAGAGTCTTTTTCTATCCTTCCTCGCATCTATTTTTCAAGAAGGAGCTGCAGCTGCTACCATTAAGGTTCAGTTGGCTGCCATCTCATATTATCATTTGGGAACATGGGAAATTCTATTATGTCCCACTCTTTATGTAAAACCTTTTTGAAAGGAGTCCTTCTCAGACCTCCAATCAGGCAACCTCCGAGCCCTGGGACTTTAACTTACTCCTGACCTCATTGATTTCTCCACCTTTCGAACCGTCTTCTTCATCTGACTTGAAATTGTTGTCTTGGAAGACATTGTTCTTAGTAGCTATAACATCTTCTAGGAGGGTTTCAGAATTGCAAGCTGTGACCATTTGACCTCCATATATTATTTTTCATAACAACAGAGTTTCCCTAAGAACTAATCCTCCCTTCCTCCCTAAGGTATGCCCAGAACATAATCTTAATACAACTATTGAATTACCAGTATTCTTCCCCAGTTATGGTAACTGCCAGTCATTAGCGGACGGGAGTTCCACTGTGGCGACCCCTAACCAGGAAAAGCCGAAAGACACAGACAAACAGAATGCATCAATTAGATGTCCATAGAATTCTCTGTTTTTACCTGCACAGGACTAAAGATTTCAGGAAATTGGATCAGTTGTTTGTTTCCTTCTCAGAGAAAAACAAAGGCTTGCCCGTTTCCAAAGTAACTCTGTCTGAATGGATTTCAAACTGCATTTCATTTGCTTACAAAAGTGTTGGAAAACAATTACCTGCTAAGGTAAGAGGCCATTTAACTAGAGCAGTATCAGCTTTCATATGCCTTCATATCCAAATTTCCAATTGATACAATTTGTGCAGCAGCTACATGGGCACGACGTCATACGTTTGTCACTCATTGTAAATTAGATTTGGCCTCCCGGAACAGGTCATCCTTTGGGTCCACTGTGCTAAAGAGTCTCTTTGCTTGAGCCACCCGGGGAAAAGGGTGCTGGAGACGCTGTCCCATCCAGCAAGAATTACGGTGAGATAGGACTACATAACATCGAGAAGTTATGTACTTAACCACAACATTCCATGTTTGTAGTTCATCTCGCCTACATTCTTGCATCCCACCCTCCTTCCCCCTTCCTGTGTCCTGTAGGAACTGGTGGATTATCCATTATGCTGCCTGACCTGCCATGGATATAAAAACAAAACCCTTTTTTGTTTATATGTGCATAGGTATTGCTAGAATAATCACTATTATGTATTTAGTTACTTTCTTGCAAACAAGATCTGGGGAATTGCCGTGGCGCACCATGGGATAGGGGATAGCCTTGAGCCAGTAAAAGCTCTTGAGCTTTAGTATTGGCTGAGTCGGAGCTGAGGTTTGGCTCCGGACCCATCCAGCAAGAATGTAGGCGAGATGGACTACAAACATGGAATGTTATGGTAAGTGCATAACTTCTCATTTTAATCTTTAAGGAGCCTAGCAGTGAAGTAAAATATCCATGTACAGACCAGGAAATGTTCCCCTTGTTAGATGGGCAACCAGTTCTACCTTACTGCTTGTTTTTTCATTTAGGTATGTTATACATTGGAACTTTAGTCTCAGAGGTTCTTTAGTCTCAGATATGTTTGCAGTCGTCAGGAAATCTTGCATTTATCAAACATGCACTGCTAAATACAAGGTATTCTTAGTCTGGGAGGACATGTATTTTTTCTTGCCTTAGTTGTTTAGTTTGCAAGTGAACCTGACCATATCTCAGGCAATTCAGTGTCTTGGGCTTCAGTTGTTTCATGGTTGTGATATATGATTCTGGCACCTCTGCACATCATGACTTTGTGGAGGGTAGAACTGTGACACGACAGTGACTGGCAGATATTCCTTAAAGGGATTTTTTTATTTTTGCTCATGGGACTGGAACATTATGGCTGACAGGCTTGCCCTTCCTCCATTTGGATTGACTGGTCCAGTGGCTTTGACGTTTGTCTTTTTGAGGATATTTTTCTTGGTGCCTTACTTATGCTTACAAGATCTCTGAGCCACTGTACTTTTCTAAGGAACCCAGTTCACTATTTCACAAAGTTTTATGTCCCATAAGCGGAACGGAGTTCCGCTGTGGCGACCCCTAACCGGGAAAAGCCGAAAGACACAAACGAAAGGACTACCTCGTGTTTTCTTTTAAGTGTTAGCAGGGTTGCCCTTAAATCACTGCATTTATCATCAATGCTGCATGTACAAGAAGCAGAATCCAAGAGAGAATAAAGCCATCTGTACCGTGGGTATGTACCATCATTTCTGGTTCTACCTGAATGAGGTATACAACTTTATGATACCAGAGAAATTATTCATCTCCTTTGCTCCAAGGAGGAACATTCTTGTATTACTAAGCAAATAATTTCCAAGTAGATTGCTGACTATGAGATGAAATTTATTGAAGCTTCCAGCTGTTAAAACCATTCGACATTGGTCATAACTGCTTTCATTGCTTGCTTCAGGAATGTGTTAATTTCAGGCATGTAGGATATGGCAGCTTGGTTGCTGATTCATTTTTTTACCAAAACGTTGCTTTGTGCATATCTCCAGGAGTCTAGTCTCATTTGGCACCTTGATATTTCAGGGTTTAATTCTTTGAGCTGTTTTGGCCTTTTTCCAGCTTTGCCCTCCTAAGGAGCTTGTTATGCAGGATGGAACTCTTGCTAACAGTTACCCACCGCAGAAAAGTCTGTGAAGCCAGAAATAATGGATACTCATTGGCTGTATCACTTGCTGTCACCTCTTGCAGTGTGTGCTGTTGTTCCATTGTTCCCATACACATGTCTCCCCATCATAGGACTTTGGGTAGGTATTCCTTTAACTCCAGGGATGTGGCTTAAAGGGTCTGTATTAGATCACCGAATGTTTAAAAAAGTGAATGGTGATTAATCAACCCTATGTAAGCGAAAGCTTACAATTTCGAATTGTCAGAACAGCGATTGTTTTCCCAGGGAAAAAAAATCGCTGTTCGACAAAAAAAAAAAAAAACACATTACATTGCACCCCCACACCCCCCTACTTAAATATACCAACTCTGAGACCGCACTACAGTGCAGAAAACGGCAAAGTAACAAAGCGACCAAGCGAATTCTTTCCCAGGGAAAGAATTTGCTCAAAAGCCACATCGATATTTTGCCGTTTCAGGCTTTTCAGTTCGACCAAGATGTATTCGAAAGAATGCGTCTTCGGTCTTATATATAACAGGGAACCGGCTTAAACTGGCTCATCTTTGAAACTGCTCCAGTGCTTTTCAAAAGAATCCCCAAGGGCATTGTTCCACGTCTCCTATTGTTTTGTGATTTTACCATTTTATCAATGACCTTCCTGAAGAGCTTCATCAACTTGACATGCTTTAATATGTTGATATTGTACTTACTAGTTGTCACAAAACAGCCTCTTATGTCAAAATCAGTTGCAGAAACACTTTAAGATACTGTGGAAATGGTTGTATTCCAGCAGTCTTCCTATTAACTTGTAAAAAGTTATTTTCATGGTTTTTGGAACAATAAAAAAAGTAATGACCCTGCTTTCACTATAAAGGAACCCAGTGGTTAACTCCTTACAGTAAGTGAACAAAGATACCTTGGTGTTATTGATGAAACTTCAGTATCTTACTACCTCCATCTGAGTAATGCAATCTCAAAAGGTTTTAAGCCAACTCAAAATAGCCTATAAAATTTCTAATTTGCTAACTCCTGAAGCATTAAAAACCCTAGCGTGTAATGTGCTTAATCACTGGAATGTGGCTTACCGCAAGTGCTCAGTATTTCTTCTTAAAGTACGTTTATACTCCAGAAAAGTCTGTGAAGCCAGAAGTAATGGATATTCATTGGCTGTGTCAGTTGCTGTGACTTCTTGCTGTGTGTGCTGTTACTGTTGTATTGTTCCCATACACATAAATTGTCTCCCCACCATAGGACTATGGGTAGGTATTCCTTTAACTCCAGGAATGTGGCTTAAATGGGCTCATCTTGGATCAGAAAACTGCTCCAGTGGGGTTAACACATTTCTATCATAATCATGAACACAATTTTACCTCCATTTTTAAAGCCAGGTGGTTATCTGTCTTCAAATATCTACTTTCCTTACTTCACTGTTTGCAGGATACTTGGTTTCTTACTGTGCAAACTTAGATTCCCTCTTTCTGTCTGTTCTTTTGGCTACTGAATTTGAAGTTGAAGCCCAGCAGCTTGTTATGCCACCATTTCATGCATAGGTGAAAAGCCTTTTCTACGACGGATTTAGCTGCCTAGAACCTTGCTTTCTCATTTAAGTATTATAAACAGCTTTTCTGGGTTCAGAAAGCAACTTAAATCCCTCTTAAATATTCAATCTAAGTGCACATGCTTCATTGACAAAGGTTAAACAAAGCTTTATAGGAATATGGGAACAGTACTAGGCAACTAATGACAGGGAACATAAGAGGGCTAGCCATATACACCTCTGTACACATTTCTTACACCTTTCTTTACTATTAAAATTATGTGCATCATTTGTAATTTTTCACAACCATTTGAATGCTTCCTGCATTGACTGCTTCCTTGTATTATCACTATATAAATAATTTATTATTGTATATACTTATGTGCTATACATTTAAAATCACACAAGTAAAAAAATTCACAATTGTGTGTTAATTTGGCTCTTTGTAGACTTTACTACTTTCATCACTGTATAAGCATTTTGTGTATCTTCTGTTGTGTTCTTGATGCAGTATATGACTGAGGGTCATTTTGACCAGGTCACATACCTGGTTAAAGCACTTAAACTTTATTTTTATATTTATTTAAGTTTGTTGTTAGTTGTATTCTTGTATGCAGCGATTTTTCTTTCTCATCTTACCAGTTGTGCTTGATCGGTTGCTAGAGCTTGAACTGAGTGGCATGAGATTTGAGTGCACCCTCCTGGCTTGATATCTTATGTTGCAGCATGTTCCAGCAAGTGGCTTGTGTGCCACAATATATAGGAATGACAAAAAAAATGTGAAATGCACTGCGGGGGTGTCACAAACGAAACCCTATTGTAGATCATTTAGTGCGGAGAGCACATATTTGTTAAAAATGTACAATTATATCTTAGTCAAATCATTACACCATTTTTCTATATTCTTTGAAGTGTACCATTCTAGAAATATAACTGTATTTCTTGGGATGCTTGCAAAAAAATATGGCATTGTGAGGAATTAAACATTATTTCAGCTTTATAAATTGAAAATAGAGTTTCACAGGATTTCTTTATCTTTGTCTTTTTCCTTTTATAGTTTACAATTAAACCTCTGGACAAGAAGACAGATGTTTTTAAATTTAATTCTTCCAAGCTACGAGTTAATAAGTTGGTGAGTAGTTTTTCAGTTTGATTTTTTTTCTCCAGACTAATTACTGGAACATGCATGTGTTAAAAGGACTAGACTGTAGGATGTTTAGGCTGAAACTGTATCTGTTGAATGAAGATTAACTTTGGAAACATCCCCCAACCACCATGTACCTTCCCTATTTGTGTTACTGTAATGGTAACAGTGGATATGCCCAGTTTTTAGATTTAAGACTTTGTTTCTTTATGCTGACATGGTGTTAGATTTCATATCATGCTCAAGTTTAAAAGAGACCAGTTGGTGTAATGGTTAGTTCTTCTCCTTCCATGCACAAGGTACAAGGTTTTATCCTAATCTCTTGACAATGCCTCTATGGAGTCTGCATATTCTCCCTTTGTCTTTATGGGTTTTTTCCACCTCTGAAAAACATGCTGAGCGTTTCCACCACAAACTCAACCAAGAATGGAGTTGTGGGCAGCAGCACAGACCCTAGATGGTTCTCTATAGGGTAAAGAGTTGTACAGACAAAACACTTTGAACATCAGTTATGGTGCACTGTATCCTCTAGATAGGAGAACACAGATCATAGACTGTGTGTGGTGTCAGGGCTAGGCATTTGACAGTGTAAATATTGGCTGTAGGTGATTTGGTTGTGTTGACTGGGTATTTTCTAGAAATAAGTGAGTTGTGGACCTGGCCAACTCCGACCTGTGGTAGGGACTCATGCTAATAGTGGGAGGTGTATGTGCCCCTATTGGACAGTATATGCCCACCAAAAACCCCAGCAGCCCCAGATCAATAAGCTAGTGGTTGGTCGGTGTTCAGGTGTCAAGCATGGGTTACTTGAGATAGTTCTGTTGGGGGGAGGCAGGATGCAAGGTTGTATAGGTTCACAGACAGGATGCAGACAATGTGGCAGTACAGGCAGACTCTGAGCAAGAACTTCAGCAAAGGATAGGGGAATGGAATGCAAAGCAAAACCAAAGTCACATGGAGTGAAACAGTACAGATAATAAAGTTGTAATAGCAGCAAATTGGGGGAATCGGAAGAAGCTGAGAATTGAGATGGAAGGAAATAGTAGAACAAGTTAACAGCTTCAGTTTCAAGGGTGAGGTGGTTGAGGAGAAGTCTGAATGATAGTTTTAGAGGGGCTGCAGCCAACTGATGCAGAGTGTCAGGGTAGTATATGACAGGAGGATACCAATGAAGCTGAAAAGTAAGGTGTACAAAACAGTAGTGTGACCAGTACTACTATATGGTACAGAAACCTAGGCAGTAAAGACAGAGCAGTTGGGGAAGCTAGAGGTGATGGAGATGAAGTGCCTGAGATGGATGTTAGGACGTTCTCTGGGATGGATGAAGAAATGAAGCCCAAGTAGCTCCAGTCGCAGAGAAGGTCAAAGAGAATAGACTGTGGTAGTTTCAGCACATGTATAGAAAAGCAGAAGACAATCTGGTGAAGATGACTTGGGGGCAAACACAAACAAGGCAAGAGGAAACTAGGCCATCCTACGAAGTGATGGCTGGATTGTTTTAGAGAAGACCTGCAACAGTTGGTCACGACTGTCTTAAGGTAAGAGAGTGGCACTGAAATTGAGATAGGTGGTGACAGTTGACACAACATGCTGATGTCATGTAGAAAATGTGAAAAAGGGGGTTGATAATGATCATCATCACAGGTTTTACTGCAATTAGCAGTGCCTAAATCCCTACCTGTAACTCCATCATGGAGTGATAGTTTCAGAACCTGACTGTGTAGTACAGCAGGTCTTACCTGCAGCTTCTTTGTATGTAGTGGCTTGAAAACCAAACTCTGCAGTACCTATGATCCCACCCACAACTGTTTCATGGCTATTAGAATTTTGTGTTATGACAGTTCGTATGCATGGCTTCTTCATATTTGATAATGTAGGTGTCTAACCATGCTTTGCCACAGGTTCTACCTTCTGATGTGTGTCAGATGTTGATGTCCTTCTATTCTAATGTTGCAGTATTCTTTACATGAGGGATCCTCTGCCATAGGCGACCCAATGGAATTTGAGTGGAGTAGACCAAAGATTCATTCTCAGAGGAACCCTCATCCTCATATTATTCCAGTACCGTAACTCTCTTGCGTGGGAAAGAAGCTAAAGAAGAAACAGGATCAGCTGAAGGAGGCTTAAGAGCCACAGGTGCATTATGCAAGCCTTGAGAAAAAGTTTCCCAATCTGATTGTGGAGTCTTAGGTGCAGAAATGTGCTTGGTTTTCTGCTTCTTTCTTTAACCTGACATCAGGCTGATGGAAAGTGGAGTGAACCTACATAGGCCTGCAGTTAGTAATAGTTGGAATATCCTCCCTGACTAGTATCTGAGGGATATCCCTATGGCCTTCTTAAATAACGAGCCTTGGCTCCCCTTGACTGCCCAAGTGGACATCTGCATGGCCTCTGAGGACATGCCCAAGGTGGATTCCTTGACTGTGGCTAGTGTGGTACCCACTGAAAAACCTGAGCCAGCCTCTGGACAGACCAACAGGACTTCATTGACCTCGAAAGAGATATCAGAGGTAGGAGGCACAGCTGAAGATTCAGGCCCTGGCTTATTGGCCTTCCACTTTGACACAGGCTCGACAGAAGTCCCAGGCATACCCTCTTTAAAGTCCCTAGCTAAACACTTCAGTCGCTGATTTTCTAAATAAATCTTAAGAGATGAAAGATGGCTATGTAGGGTCTTGAGGACAAAGGCCTGGCAAATAGAGCAAGATGTATGACCGTGCCATAGGCCCCAAACAAAAGAGAGACAGTCCGTGGCTATCCTTGTGTGGAATCTGTCTCCCACATTGGCACTTGCCTTTCCTGGATGACATGAAACCCTCACAACAGGAAGCAGTATCAAGAGAAAAAAAGAAAAAAAAACAACAGGACACTTGCCAGAAAACTGGACCAGCAGCAAACCACTCATGCAAACAGATCTAACGATCAACAATGGCGTTAAGTTTGTGGCAGAGAAGTTCTGAGGATTGTTTGTGCAGACATTGCTTTTAAGGCCGACATACTCCTAAGCCACTGTTGCAACCTCTTGCCGTACTAGCAGTATTTAAAAGCTTTTGTATACTGGCTGGATGTCAGGTTGCCTTTGATAGAGGATCCCTCATGTAAAGAATACTGCAACATAGAAGAGAAGGACATCTGTGAATAAGGTAAGAATTTACAGAACTATTCATTTGCAGAACTTGTCTTTGCAGTACTTGCCTTCCCCTCATGCTTCATGGTGGGTGATGAGGTACTGCAGTGTCATGGTATGACATCAAGTATCATTATGTGTTTCATTTTGGATGTTAATTTCAGATTCTATTTGGACTGTTCCTGAAGTTTTGCTTCATATTGAGTACTTTTTAATCAATTGATTATTTATTCAGTAAAACAACTTACGTATTCGAAATTAGAACATAAACGAGTCATGAACAGTATCTGTCTTCCTCTTGCTTACATCATAAGAAGTACACTGTCACTATTCCCATTGGGAAAACAAAGTAAATCAAATGTAGAGGAAAGAAAAATATCTGTCAGTATACCTTTCCCTCAGCCTTTTATCTTTTTCCTATGTTAGCATTTATTCATACTGGTCTGTCAGTAGCCTCTTCTCCTTATACATTTTGCTTGTTTTTTCAGTATGTGCTCCTTTCTTCAATTCTTCTTGGTCATTAGTTGCTGATATCTTGTAGCAGTGGCTCTTTATTTGACTACCATTTTTGGTTATTGCATTTTCCCTACCAGCATCAGCAGCCCTAATGGGCCTTACCGCATCTCAACTCATCCAACCCCTCTTTCCAACCCCAAAATTTCCTTCACCAATTTAATATGCTGTCACCAAGTTTGCCTTTAACAGGTTTGTAGAGTGGCCATAAAATTCACTAAACCTGAAGATTTGCAGAATAGTGGTCAGAATATCATTTATGCTAAGACTAAATCAGCCTCAGCAAACTATGTTTACAAGCGTACTTGCCGGAGACCGGTCTTATAGAAGACCTTGAGTGCTGACTTATGGATACTGCATTGATTGAATGGACTTTTTCTGGAGAGGAGGAGGATAACATCACAGGAAACTATCAACAAACCTTGAGAAAGAAGTCAGAAACTTTTGGAAGATTGCCATATGTCTAACCCCATTCCCTTTAAAAGTAATAAGGATACAGCTTGGTGCCACATCACCTTAATTTTGCCTTCTTCAGATTGGATATGACCCTTGACTGATGATCTAACCTCAACAGAATAAAGAAGAAGAAATACTTCCTGTGCAGCAAGATGCATACAAGGCTGCAGAAAAATTTGCTTTGGGTATACTTAACACTACTTCCTCATCTCTGTTTCTCTCTCTGTTCATTCCCTTAACTGATTGATAGAAGACGAGTGTGTGTGTGTGTTTTCAAAATGTCTACTGGTAATTACAGTCTGTACTTTTGCACTTTTCATTTAGGTCTGTCTGTTTTTGGATAAGTGATTGTAACCAAATTTGGAGGTCATGTCTTCAAGGCAAGGATTGTCACCTTGCCCCCCTTTTTTTTTTTTTTTTTTTAGGACTTTTGTATTTTGG
Source organism: Protopterus annectens (assembly GCF_019279795.1). Classification (NCBI taxonomy): domain Eukaryota; kingdom Metazoa; phylum Chordata; order Ceratodontiformes; family Protopteridae; genus Protopterus; species Protopterus annectens. Next base: position 529,503,116 of record NC_056733.1, read on the forward strand.
CTAGTCTTGACAAGTTAAATATTTCACCATCTCAGCAGTTACAGTTCATTGGAGAAGCTTGTATTCATTGAAGGCATAACCATTTATGCCAATGAAGGGAACCTTTACCCTTCAGAAAACACTGATAGAATTGATGTCCAAAATTTCCACTTCAGCTTTATATATGTTTCCTATTCAGGACCTTGTGGTAGTCTCAGCTGCTGTTAACCACTACCAAAACTGCACGAGTCCCAGTGGTTGCAGTCCTACCAGAAATCGAAGGTTTCAGGTAACCATCTGCGACCTGACACCTTTAAGGCAGCTATCTCAAGTGCAACTGAGGCCCAAGACATGCTAATCAAAGTGGATGCCTACGAACTTGTGAGAGCCAAGGTTAGACAGATGTAGTTACTTGTTACTGTTCTTCGTGTTTCACTGTTGCAGTCATCACCTGTGGGTTATCCCTGCTGTGGTAGCCCTTGGTCTGCCCGGATGCCAGTCATTGTTTTTCTGTGTCAGCTGCTGTTGCCTGTAAACTGACATCAGGTAGTCAGTGCTATAAACCAAGGCAGCTCACGCCATTACACCAGTCTTTCTTGCCGTGGAGCCCATAGCAGAAGCAGTTCCCAAGTGTGCCAGTCGGTCCCTACCAAAGTTCGGATCACAGCTGAAAATGTCTAAAGCTAAGTTACCCCATTGGGGATCTCTTTTTCTTGCACTAACCGATGTCCGAAAAAGTTAACAGTTTTCTCGCCTGTGGAAAGCAGATCCCACACCGAGACTTCATTCATACTGCGTCACTTGTTTAGGCCCAGACCACATCACCACCCATTGCTGGTTCTGTACCCTCTTTAACGTGAGAACCATTCGTCGTAGAGCTCTTTTTGTAGACCGCTATTTTGGTCCTCAGTCTTCTCATATGGCGTTGGTCAGCCAACAATCCATAGAGCCTCGTAAAAAGCTTAGGGATAAAGATAGAGACAGACCTCACAAGTCTAAGCCTTCCAACGACTCTTCCGCTAAGCAGGTCATTAGTTCTCCGGAATTCAGTGAGGCGCTTTCACAGCCCCTGATGCCCGATGTGATTGCTACACAGGCCTCTACCGAGACTCTCTGAGTCAGGTATGCCGCAAAAATCTTCTTTGTCTTCAGAGCCTTTGGCTGTCTCTGCCTTGGTCCGAGGAGGTCTTTCGCACTACCGATTCCAGTCAGAAACCGACGTCTTCACACCCAACTATCATCCCTCTCAGACTGATGACTTCTCTTAGGCCTAGAAGCCAGGCCACCCATAGAAAATCTACCTCTAGCCACCATCCTACTCCCACCCCAGGCCCAGATGGCGGAGGGTCTTATTTCCCTCATCAGGGACAGTCAAACCACAATGTCTAAAAGGAAAAGACACCCTTCTCTTGAACAATTGACAGAGCAAGGTTCTGAGGAATCAGATTATTCAGATTTTGAAGAGGATCAACAACCTCTTATTTCATATGAGGATTCAGATGCAGAAGAATCCATCTCTTCTGCCTCCCCACCAGAATATCTCTCCCTGGGGAAACCCTCCACACCCTTAGGGAACATTTCCAATGGGAATCTCAGTTTTTCCCTCAGTCTAAGAAAAGGCTAAGAGACTTTCTAGACCTACCCCAGCACAGACACCTTGCCATCCCCCCTATTTTAGAAGTGGTGTATGATGCTTTCCACGAATCCACTTTAGCCCCGGATGCCCTTCCTCCTGCTCCCCGTCAGCCAAACAGATGTTCTTCATCTCACATTGCTGCAGTCCTAACACTTGGGTAGTCCGCTGTCCCAGTCGGCCCGAATACCAAAGTATAAGGCTGACGTCGGTCAAGGCGCATTAGTCTGACGTCAGGACGTCAGGGTACAAATGCGCATGACCGACGTCATATCCTCAGTCTTTTTTGCCGCATGGTCCGATGCAGAAGCAGCGTTGCAAGTGCAGGTTGGCGTTCTGAGATTTTCCGAAGTCGGAGTTTCAGACCGAATCAAAGTTGGCTAAGTACCCCGTTGGGGAATATTTTGGTTTTTTCTTGCCTCAGTATTTTACCGGATGTCAGAAAAAGTGAATAACTGTATTTCTTGTGGGAAACAGATACCTCATAGGGATTACCATACCTTGTGTATACCTTGTTTAGGGCCTGAGCACGACGTTGTTGGCTGTCGCTCTTGTGCTAGATTTAACAAACGCACTATAAAGAGAAGATTGGATTGTGCCAGGTTAGTTTTTGGGAAGCGGTGTAATTATAAAATGCCGTCGGATGCTCCGCCCGCTTCGTCTAAAAAGCGCAAGGACAAAGCAGCAAAGCCTAGGTTGGAAGAACCGTCCGTCCCGGACGCCGGTTCTTTAGAGGGCTCGGTGGAGCCGGAGGTTCAGCCAGAAGTTTCTTTGGAGTCCCAGGGAGATACTTTATTATTGCAAGATGTGACCTCGCAGGAGGTAGGCCAGGCTGAAGGGGCTTCTCAGGTAGCTGTTCTTCTCTCCCTTCCTAAGGTGGTTAGGCCCTCCCCCTCTGTTTCCAAGGCTTCTCCCAGGGGCAGGCCAGGTTTTGTTTCAGGTGTTACCCCTAGTTCTTCAGGGTCTGTGCCTAAGAAGCATATGCTTAAGATGGCAGAAGATTTGATTACAATGATTAGAGGTTCTATGCCCCCTCCTGATAAGAGGCCTAGGGTGGAACCTGAGCTTGGGAGTTTTGAGCAGGGTTCGGATGCTTCTGAGTCTTGACTGAAGACTTGCAGGAGTATTCTCCTTACTCTGATTCTGATGTGGATGATTCTACTCCTTCTGCTTCTCCTCCTGAGGATTTTTCTTTTCAGAGACTCTTCATTCCATGAGGGAGCATTTTAAATGGGAAGGTCAGGATTTCTCTGATTCCAGGAAAAGGCTTAGGGTTTTTGTTTCTACCCCAGCATAGGCCTTTAGCTATACCTCCTGTTCTGGATGTGGTGGAAGATGTTTTTGCAGAGGCTTCTCTGAACCCTGATTCTTTGCCCCCTGCTCCAGTTAAACCGGATAGATATTATAGGGTGCCTGAAGCTCATAAGTATCTTTTAAGAGTCCTAGGGCAGACCCAGAAACTGTTTCTCAGGGGCCTAAAGGTGTTAAGGCTTCTGTTGTTAAAAATCCTGTTCCTCCAGATAAAGAGGCAAGGGCTTTGGATAGATGGGGAAAGAAAGTGTATACTTCTTCCACTTTAGCCATGAGGGCTTTGAATTGCCAGTTTCACATGTTGAAATACCAAAATTATCTCCTTTCACAATTGAAGTCTAAGGTAGATGCTCTGGCGGAAGGTATTGAGTGTAAAGAGTTGCAGGATTTAGTTCATGTTTCTGAACAGGTGGGTAAGCATTCTTTGCAATGTTGTTTTGATGCTGTACAGGCCTCTTCGAGGGTGGCTGCCACTGGTTCGGTTCTTCGCAGGCACGCCTGGCTGAGGGATCAGAATTTAGCTGAGCATGTTAAGACAAGGATTTTAGATGCTCCTTTACAATCTGATGTGTTGTTTGGTTCGCCTGTGGAAGCACTTCTAAAGAAAATGGAAGACAAGGCTAAGTCTATGCAGACTGTTAAAGATTTTTTGCAGGTTCAGCCTCCGAAGTTTAGTAGAAATTGGCCTACCAAGGGGTGGACATATCCTGCTTATGATTCCCAGTCTAGGGGTAGGTCTAGACGTGGTAGGGGTAGAGCTCAAGGTTCTTTTAGGCCTAGAACAGGGAGTTCACCTGCTCAGTCTTCTGGTGAGGGCAGGGGTCAGTCCTTTCGTAAACAGACCCAATGACCTGCCTTTTCAGCTGCCAGAATCTTCTCGTCTGGCAGCACCTTTGGGAGGAAGGTTGGCACTTTTCAAAGAAAACTGGAGTTTAATTACCCAAGACAGATGGGTATTGGATATCATTCACCACGGTTACAGGTTTTATTTCCATACCTTGCCTCCTTTCAAAGGCATGCCAGACATTCCTCCTCAACAAAGAAAAGAGGCTCACAAGCAAATTTCTCTGTTACTCCAAATAGGCGCCATTCAGCCGGTTCCTTTGCCAGAAAGGGGCCTAGGATTTTATTCACGCCTGTTCCTAGTACCAAAAAGGGGAACACGTGGAGACCAATTTTGGATTTATCTATCCTCAACACTTATCTGGACATTCCCAAGTTCAAAATGTTGACGTTACAACAGCTTTTACCTCTGCTGGGCAAAGATCACTGGATGGTAACTTTGGATCTCAAGGAAGCTTACCTTCATGTTCCTATCAGACTAATTTGCAGGAAGTATCTGCGTTTCGAGCTGGGAATTCTCATTATCAGTTCTCTGCATTGCCCTTTGGCTTATCTACTGTGCCCAGAGTATTCACAAAGTTCTGGCTCCAGTGATAGCTTTCTTCAGGCTAAAAGGAATACAAATCTATCCTTATTTGGACGACTGCCTGATTCTGGCTCAAGGAAGGGACGTGCTTCTTCAGCATTTGGAATATGTGATAGCAGTGCTAAGATGCCTAGGGTATTCTGTGAACGAAATAAAGTCCAGTCTAGTACCCTCTCAAGACATGTGCTTTCTGGGTGTGAGACTGAATACAGCAACCCAGATGGCCTTTTAACCCCGGACAAACAAAAGAATCTTTCTTTACTTCCATCAACTATCTCATCAGTCCGGGCTGACTGCAAGGACAGTCCTTCAAGCCTTAGGGTTCATGGCATCTTGTATTCTGGTGCTTCCCAATGCCAAACTGCATATGAGGAAGCTGCAGTGGTATCTCAAAATGTATGGACACAGCACTGCCAGGATTTGGACACTGTCATTCAAATAATACCTTGCATTCAAAAGGAATTTTTGTGGTGGGCTCAGGAATGTCACCTAAACAAGGGACTCTCTGTGACCCGGCCAGAGGCGAGTCAGATTTTAACGACAGATGCCTCAGACACAGCTTGGGGAGCTCATCTGAATGGAAAGTGGATACAAGACAAGTGGCCTGCCAGACTGCAGCATCTACATATCAACATGAAGGAGATGTTAGCAGTCCAGTTTGCATTAATGGCTTTCACGGATTTACTTCTTCCAGGGCAGGTGTTGATTCTAACAGACAACACAACTGTCATGTGGTACATCAACAAACAAGGGGGAACACATTCTTATCCTCTCTGCAGGCAGGCAATGATTTTGTGGGAGACTGCGCTAAGCTTGCAGCTGAATCTTCAAGCAAGGTTTCTGCCGGGAGCACAGAACTCCTTAGCAGATGTGTTAAGCAGGCAAATCATGGATCCCCACGAGTGGAAACTGGATCTTCATGTATTTCAGAAATTGACAGTGTCATGGGGAACTCCAGACATAGATCTGTTCGCTTCTCCACTAAACCACCAGCTGCCAAAGTTTTGCACGAAAAGGTTTCATTACACAGCTTGGAAAGTGGATGCTCTTTCTTTCAGTTGGAAAAATCTTCATGTGTATGCCTTTCCACCTCTGCCTCTCCTCCCAAAGGTACTCCTAAAGGTCAGACAAGACAAGCCAAGGATGATTTTAATAGCTCCAGATTGGCCTCGGCAGCACTGGTACCCGTTACTGAGGAGTCTGGTAAGGAAGCCTCCATGGCCCTTACCTTTGATTCCACACCTATTGTCTCAGAAGGACGGTCATCTACTCAATGTCAAGCTTCACTCTCTTCATCTAACAGCCTGGCATATTCTGTTTTGAGCCATAGCAGGTCTCAGCTTCCTCAACAAGTTTTGAATGTGATTATGGAAGCCAGAAGACCTAGTACAAGGAAAGTGTACGCAGAAAAATGGAAGAGATTTTTATTTTGGAGTGCAGCAAAAGATTTGGATGTTTCAGAACCTAATTTGAGTGTGGCTCTTCAATATCTTACTGAGTTATTGGACAAAGGTTTGTCTTTCTCTTCCATTAAGATTCATGCTGCAGCAATTTCAGCTCACTATGATTGTGACCCACCATTGTTTTCTCATCCTTTGTTCAAGCAATTTCTTAGAGGGGCAAAGAATATAAGACCCCCACGTAGAGCTCCTACTCCTGCTTGGGACCTCAATTTTGTGTTGGAGAAACTCACTCTACAGCCTTTTGAGCCTGCAGCTACGGCTGAATTGAAATATTTGTCATGGAAGACTGCTTTTTTGTTAGCCGTTACCTCTGCAAGAAGGGTGTCTGAATTGCAGGCCCTTATGGCGGTTGAGCCTTTCTTGATTTTTCATAAGGATAGGGTATCTTTGCGTACTAATCCTTCCTTTATGCCTAAAGTGGTTTCTAGTGTGGCTTTAAACCAAACTATTCATTTGCCTACTTTTTAGGCAAATCCCCAAAATAAGGGGGAAAAGATTTTGCACACTTTAGATGTACACAGGCAGTTGCGTTATTATTTAAGCAGGACTAAGGATTTTAGGCAGTCTCAGCAGTTGTTTGTTTCTTTTGCTTTGAGTTCTCAGGGCAAGCCTGTGTCAAAACAAACTATTTCCAAGTGGATTGGGTTTTGCATTACTTTCTGTTACTCCCATCATGGCAAGGAGATTCCAGCTGGGATTAGGCCTCATTCCACTAGGGCTACTGCCACTTCCACAGCATTTCTAAGGGGGGTGGCAACTAAGGATATTTTGGAGGCAGCTACTTGGAGTTCAGTGCATACTTTCTCTAAGCATTACCACCTTCCTCTCTACTCTAAATCTAGGGCTGGTTTTGCCACTGCTATTTTACAGGGCATGTTGGCAGCTCCTACTTCTTTGTGATTTGCCATCCTCCCTTACCTCTGCTTTGGGATTCTACCCAAGTGTTAGGACTGCAGCAATGTGAGATGAAGAACATAGTACAGTTTTGTACCTACCATAAATGTAGATGTTCGAAGAACCACATTGCTGCAGTCCAATTTACCCTCCCTCCTTCCCCTCTGTGTTTAGGGGTGGTTGTGTGGGCGGGATTGTACCATTCTGACTTTGTATATATTGTACATATATTTGGTACAGGGGTGTTTGGTGTGTTGTTGTTTTTTGGTTTGGCCTTATCTTTTTAGGGTCTTCTGACATCTGGGGCAAGAAAAGACTGAGGAAATGTCGTCGGTCATGCGCATTTGTACCCTGACGTCCTGACGTCAGACTAATGCGCCTTGACCGACGTCAGCCTTATACTTTGGTATTCGGGCCGACTGGGACAGCGGACTACCCAAGTGTTAGGACTGCAGCAATGTGGATCTTCGAACATCTACATTTATGGTAGGTACAAAACTGTACTTTATTACAGAGTACCAGATACTCACAAATACCTGTACAGAAATTCTGCTGCAGACCCGGAGGTCATTACACTGGGTCCCAAGGGAGCCAGGGCTAGTTCTGCAAAGAATCCTACTTCTGGTAAGGATGCCAGAGCTCTGGACAGATGGGGTAAAAAAGTTTACACCTCTGCAACCTTAGCCATCAGAGCTCTCAACTGTCTGTTCCATATATTAAAATATCAACAGCACACTTTGCAACCATTAAAGCAGAAGATTTCTACTTTTCCTGACTGTGCCAATTCTAAGGAGTTAGCAAAAAAGGCAAATCTCAAATGGGAAGGGGATCTGCTATAGAATGAAATGGCAAGCAGCACAGAAGGATTAAGCGTGGGGGCTGTCAGGATGATGGCAGCCAGAGGAAACTGCTGTGACTCAGTCAGGTTCCTCTCTGACCTATACCAAACATCCTAGCTCAACCATTCCTTCCCTTTTCCCTCCTCCTACCAGTTTTGAAGGAGTGGGAAGTTATCACCCAGGACTGTTGGGTGCTTAACATTCTGAAAGCTCCAGTTTCTACACAGACTCAAATTCTAAAGAATTCCACCAGTGAACCGCCTAGCTCAAGGTGTCTAGAGAGAGAGAATCAAAAGTGGATGAGAATACCAGATTTTACCGAAGACTCTCTCTAATGCCAAGAAAATAAGTTACTCAGAGACCTATTTTAGATCTTTCAAGGTTTGAACATATTCTTTATAGTGTGAAAATTCAAAATACTTACATTGCGGGGCCTTTTGCTTCTCTTCCCTTCAGGCCCTTCTAGTCATCTCCCTTTTATAATTCAGTAACTCTTAAGGACAAGGCCTAGTATTATGAAAAAAGTGCAAAAATACAGGAGAATAGGGAATGTCAAACATCACTGTTCTCCTTTTAACACTGATTTTTCCTCCTGCACAGCCCAATGTGGGGGGCAAGCCCCCACGAACTTATCTATATCAGATCTGAGACTGCTGTACCTCAGAGAAAAGGGACTATTTCAAGAAATAGCAGTCTCAGACGTGATACATCTGAGTCTACATTTTTGGTCATTGACTCTTGATATTCCATGATTCATAGTAATAAGTCATGGAATGTCAAATGGTTACCCTTCTAGTCACCTTAACTCTAAAGGATTCCTACCCTCACATTCCCAGAAGTCTCACTAATCTCATATTCAAAGCCATGGAAAGAATTATTAATAGTGACAAAAGAAACCACCAGACACTGGACCCAACCTACTTTGGTGTTGTCACGGGTAGGTCATGCCTACTCCTCAATGACAATGGACTTCACTGAGAAGATAACCAAGGTAATAAATGAGGGCAAAATGGCTCACACTGCCTACCTTGACATTGTCAAGACATGTAACACAGTACCCCATTTGGGCATTGTTGACTGACTTGAGATTAGGTGTGAACCCTTGCGTCATCTGGTGGATAGCCAGCTGGTGTACACACACGACCCAGGAAGTTAGAATTGAGGAGTCCGCCTCTACAATGAGGCCAGTCAGCAGTGGAATCCCACACTGACATTTTCCCTTCTTTGATGACATTAACTCCAGGTAACAAAAGAGAACAAGACTAAAAGAGAAAAGAGACCCTAACAGGGCATTTGTCTGACAGTTAGGTTTTCAGCACAGCAAAGGGTGTTCAGACTGACGAGTGATGATGGCATTTGGATCGGTGTTAAAGAAGTTCAGGGTAATGGCATCTGTATATCACCTGTATTCCCTGTGCCATGAACAGGGAGCATACGTGTGACGTACGGTGCATACAAGATCTAAAGGCTTTGATATACTGGCTGGACGTTGGGCTATCCTTGGTAGGAAACCTCTACAGTGAAGAATACTGCAGAGGGACATCTGCTGTTATGTTAAGAATTTACACAGTTGTACTTTGTCAGTGCAGTTGGAGTTCGAAACCTTGGTGCCGAAAACCAACTAATTGATATTGGCCTGGTGCTGGGAACTGTCAGAATTATTGCTTCTTTGTAAACCTGGGTGTCTGCTCAGACCATGACACCCTTGGTGTAAACATTTTTGGCATTGGTGGGAGAGATGGTCCTGAGGAAAACATTAAGGTTTTCTGTGATGAAAGAAGCACCTACTATTGAGGTCCCACCCTCGCACACCAGTCAGCATAGTTCCTGTAGCTGTTCATTTTCTTCCCAGCAGGATTTTGGCGTGGAATATCCCTTGAGTCTTCTTCAGGACACCCAAATAACTTCCCCCTTAAGTGCTCCCAGAAAGAGGATAGGTAAAAAGAAACGCCTAGACTCTCCTACAGAGTCCCCTACCATGGACATGGATCCTGATGAAGAGGAGGGTTTCCCCAGTCCACTGTAGAAGACCCTGAATTTGAGGAAATCCTTGAAATGATGAGGCAGAGAGATCCTGGTCTACTGACTACACCTCCCTAGTGGAAGAGATCCTATGTTCTGTAGTCCTATCTCTCCTTCATTCTTACATGTAGGTTCGGAGCTGATCCTCAGCTCTGACTCAGCCTTTTTGCAAGCTCAAAGTCTTCTAGTTGGCTCATGGCTAGGTAGGTATCCCATGGTGCACCAGTGCAATCCCCAGATCTCATTTGCCACGTCGACGAGTTTGGATGTGCTTCTTCTTGGTCGTGGCTAAGTTTAGCACATTTTGCTAATTTTTTTGCTAATTTGTGCTATTTTCAGCTTTAGATAAATTTATATAACATTTACAAGTGTTGTTTCCTATCGTTAGATAGTTTAGCCTTTTACAGTGTATTTTCCTGTTTAGCTAATTATCATTGAGAACTGGTTGGCCATTGGCCTTGTTGTTCTCATTGGCATCCTTTGTACCAGTTAGTTTCTTTCTGGGCGTTTTGCCCTTAGTTGATGTTCTTCGTGTTTCACTGTTGCAGTCCTTACATTTGGGTTATCTGCTTGCAGGTAACCCTCAGTCGGCCTGATTAACAAAGTCTTGGGTCCTGCGTCGGTTGCTGTCCCTTCTTCCATGGCATCAGGTCGTCAGGGGTATAAAACATGCAGCCGACGCCATTACATCAGTCTTTCTTGCCGTGTGGTGCCCGAGGACAGAAGCAGTTCGCAAGTGCCGGTCAGCCGACTCCGGAAATATTTGTTTTCGAGTTTCAGAACCAAAGTCTTTAACTAAAGCTAAGTACCCCATTGGCGAAACTTTTTCTTGCTCCTTACTGATGTCAGTAAAAGTTAATAATTGCATTACTTGTGGAAAGCAAATACCTCATAAAGATTGTCATGCGTACTGTATTCCTTGCCTAGGCCCTGACCACGATGTACCTTGCTGTTGGTTTTTTGCTTTATTTAATCAGTGCACTGTCCGTTGTCTGTATATTTTCGCTCCTAAATATTTTGGTTCTCTGTTTAATTATCCAGAAATGTCATCGGTTAGCCATCCGACTACCGGGATTCCAAAAAACCGCAAAGATAGATAGAGACAGGCCGCCAAGGTCCAAAACTGCCGACAACACTTCTCCTAAGCCAGTCACCAGTTTGCCGGTACTCAGTGAGGCGCTTTTGCAGCCCCTGATAGCCCCTACTTCTGATTCGCAGGCCTTTACTGAGACCCATTCGGAGTCCGGTATGCTGCGAGATGCTTCAGCTATGGAACCCGTGGATGTCTCTACCTTGGATGGGTCCGGATCCACTGTGCAGGCACTGGCTTCTGAGGGTGTATTCAGGCCTACAGACTTGCATATTAAACCGATGCCTCCTTCTTTACTTAGGCCTAAATCTCGATCCATGTCTAAAAAACTGACGCCCAGGCCACATGCTCAGGCCTCTAGGCCTAAAAAACAAATGATAAGAATGGCTGAATATCTAATAACTCTAATCAGGGGTAGCCAACCCCCCCCCCCTTCTAAGAGGCCTAGGACTGAAGTTAATTATGAATCTTCTGATCAGTATTCTGTTTTTTTCTGACTATTCTGATTATCTGGATTTGCTCTTACATACTTATGAGGATTCTGATGAAGAGGACTCTATTCTCTGTGCTTCTTTTGGGGAAACCTTACATACGCTAAGGGAGCATTTCCACTGGCAAAGACAGGATTTTTCCGATTCAAAAAAGAGGCTTAGGGACTTCCTTCTCCTACCTCAGCATAGGCCTTTAGCTGTTCCTCCTGTACTAGACATTGTTGATGATGCTTTCTCGGAATCTAGTTTGGCCCCTGATTCCCTGCCTCCTGCTCCCAGAAAACCTGACAGATACTTCAGGGTCCCTGAGTCCCACAAGTTCCTTTTCAAAAATCCTATTGCAGATCCAGTGACTATTTCACAGGGGCCCAAGGGCATTAAGGCTTCTACTGCTAAAAATCCTACCCCTTCTGATAGAGACTCCAGGGCGCTGGATAGATGGGGCAAGAAGGGTTTACACTTCTGCAACCTTGGCCATTAGGGCTTTAAACTGCCAGTTTCATATGTTAAAATATCAGCCACATGTTATTGGACTGCTTAAACAGAAAATTATGTTGATTCCTGACTGTGTGGAAAATAAAGAATTACAGGATTTAATGTATTCTGCCGAACAAGTTGGAAAACATACTTTGCAATGTTGTTTTGATTCATTAGAGGCCTTTTGCAGGGCTGCTGTCACTGGGTCTCTTCTCAGAAGGCATGCTTGGCTAAAGGAGCAATCCTTGCCTGATCATGTTAAAGCTAAATTGTTGGATGCTCCTTTAAATCAAGACCGCTTGTTTGGCAACAAGGCCGAGGAAGTTCTTAAAAAGATGGAAGATAAAGCTAAAATCTATGCAAACTGTTAAAGATTTTTTACAAGTTCAGTCTCCTAGATGTAGTAGGCACTGGCCCTCTAAGAATTGGTCCTTTCCAGCCCCTTCCAGGTCTTCTCAAGCCAAACCCAGACACAGCAAAAACCCCAGGTTTCAGTCCCAGGGGACTCGCAAAACTAAGCAGTGGGGGGCCTCCACTTCCAAGTCTGGGAATAATAAGACTCCCCTCTATGGTAAACTGTCTCAATGACTTCCTTTTAAAATTTCCAAGCACTTATCAACCGAGTGCCCCTTTGGAGGGAAAGATTGCTCTTCATGCAAAGAATTGGGAACTCATTACCCAGGACAAATGGGTTTTAAATATAGTGTCCCTGGGATACAGATTTCACTTCCACACGTTGCCAACACCAAGTGGGTGGCCGGACTTACCCCAAATCAGTGGGCAGAGGCGCAAAAGCAAGTACTTTCTCTCTTAAGCATGGGGGCTATTCAACTGGTACCAGAAGAGGAAAAGGGAGACGGTTTCTACTCAAGACTTTTCCTGGTACCCAGAAAAGACAATTCATGGCGTTCTATCCTGGACCTGTCTACTCTAAACACCTTTTTAGAGATTCCAAAATTCAAGATGCTGACTCTTCACCAATTACTTCCTATGCTAGGCAAAGATGCCTGGTTGGCAACACTAGATTTAAAAGAAGCATACCTGCACATCCCAGTCAGGGAATCTTGCAGAAGATACCTACGCTTCATAGCAGGCTACACACGCTATCAGTTCTCTGCACTGCCCTTTGGCTTGTCTACTGTGCCCAGGGTATTCACAAAGTGCCTAGCTCCAGTTATTGCATTTTGCAGGCAAAGAAATATTAAAATATACCCATACCTAGACGATTGTCTAATTCAGGCAGAAAGCCAGGACATACTTTTGAATCATCTGGCCTTTGTAAAAAGGGTTCTAACTTTTCTAGAGTACACCATAAACGAAAATAAATCACACCTGGTATCCTGTCAACAAATTATATTCCTGGGAGCAAGCTTGAATACAACTTCCCAGATGGCTTACCTCACGCCAGAAAAGCAAATTCATTTGACAACCTACTTCGAACAAGTGGTCACAAAAACCTTGCTATCTGCAAGACAAATACTGCAAGCCGTGGGGTTCATGGCCTCCTGCATTCTTCTAATTCCATATGCAAGACTGTATATGAGGAAACTACAGTGGTATCTAAAAAGCCTATGGTGTCAACATTCTCAAGACCTAGAAACAATGATTCCTATCATACCTTGCCTACGCCTAGAATTCCTTTGGTGGGCAGCGGCCTGCCACCAAAGCAAGGGACTACCTTTCACACCACCCCCTGCCGCCCAAACCCTAACAACAGATGCATCAGACTGCATGGAGGCTCACCTGGCAGGGAAGTGCATTCAGGGCAAATGGAACCCAAGTCAAATGCACCTGCATATCAATCAAAAAGAAATGTTACCTGTACAGAATGCTCTGACAGCCTTCAAGGACCACATTCTTCCAGGACAACTAATGGTAAAGACGAACAACACCACTGTTATGTGGTACATAAACAAGCAGGGGGGGTACACATTCTTATCCCCCCCCCCCCCACAGACTAGCCATGGCATTGTGGAACACAGCCTTGAACTACCAAGTGCACCTAAAAGCTCAATTCCTGTCAGGAAAATTAAATACATTGGCAGACGGACTAAGCAGAAACCTCATGGACCCACACGAAAATCCTTGGTTCTAGTTTCCATTCAACATGTTGACATGCAAATGAGGGAGCCCAGATACAGACCTGTTTGCCTCTCCCCAGATCTACCAATTGGACAAATTTTGCACAAGGACTCCCCACAAACAAGCCTAGAAAGTGGATGCTCTGTCCTTCAGCTGGAAAAGCCTATTAGTCTGTGCCTTCCCCCCCTCTACCTCTGCTCTTCAAAATACTACTAAAAATCCAGCCGGACAAACCAAGGATGATTTTGATTGCTCCAGACTGGCCATGCCAACAGTGGTACCCCCTCCTGCACAGTGTGTCACGGTTATCTCCATGGCACCTGCCTCAGACTCCTTCCCTGCTGTTTCAGCAGGAGAACCAGATTCTGCACCCTCAGCTTCCAACTCTGAACCTTGCAGCCTGGCTAATTTTATTAATCTCTCCTTTACCATCCCTCAGCAAACCTGTGATGGATATCATTTTAGAGGCAAGGAGGCCTAGTACTAGAAAATCTTATGCTGAAAAATGGAAAAGATTCTGTGCCTGGAAGCAATCTCTAGGCATGAGCACAGCTGTGCCCAATTTACCTCGGGTTTTGCAAGACTTAACTGATATGCTTCACAAGGGCTTGTCTTTTTCCTCCATTAAAATCCACGCCTCAGCCATTTCAGCTCATTATAACACAGAACCTCCCCTCTTCTCTCATCCACTGCTCAAGCAGTTCCTCAGAGGGGCCAAAAATTTGAGACCACCCAGGAGAGCTCCAACCCCAGCCTGGGACCTTAACTTTGTCTTAGAGAAACTCACTCTACCTCCTTTTGAGCCAGCTGCTACTGCAGACTTAAAATTTCTTTCTTGGAAAACAGCTTTCCTTTTAGCAATCACTTCAGCTAGAAGGGTATCTGAATTACAGGCCCTTATGGCAGTGGAGCCTTTCATCATCTTTCATGCGACAGTGTGTCCCTCAGAACCAGTCCATCCTTCATGCCCAAGGTTGTATCCAGTGTGGCTCTTAATCAGTCCATTCATTTGCCAACCTTCTTTCCCAATCCACAGAATAAAGGAGAATGGATACTGCATTCCTTAGATGTGCACAGACAACTTAGATTCTACTTGGACAGGACTAAACCTCACAGGAAATCTGAACAACTGCTGGTGGCATTTGCTGCAGGGACAGAGGGGAAGGCTATTTCAAAGCAAACCATTTCTAAATGGATAAGCCATTGCATTCATTTTTGCTATAAGCACCATTGAAAACCTATCCCCCAGGGGATCAGACCTCACTGCACCAGGGCTGCATCTACCTCTACAGCCTTTCTCAGAGGCGTCCCTACCAGGGACATCCTAGAAGCTGCTACCTGGAGTTCTTTACATACATTCACCAAGCATTGTCATTTGCCAATTTTTTCTAAATCCAGAGCTGGCTTTTCTACTGCAGTCTTGCAGGGCCTTATAGCTGGCCGTAATGCTATGTAAATTCCTCCTCCCAACCATAGGTTTGGGAATCTACCCAAATGTAATGACTGCAACAGTGAAACACGAAGAACATAATACAGTTGTGTACACTTAGCATAAATGTAGATGTTTGAGTGTATGCACTGTTGCAGTCCTGGTTACCCTCCCTCCAGCCCCCTAACTTCTTTTGGCTATACCTCTACTTTCATTTACTATGCTTAAAAGTCTTTTTGGTGTATTTGCTTTTTTGTTGGAGGTATATCTTTGTGCTTTTATGTTTAACTGCTTCCCATTAGGGGGGCACCTGACATCTGGGGCAAGAAAAACTGATGTAATGGCGTTGCCTGCATGTTTTATACCCCCTGACAACCTGACGTCATGGAAGAAGGGACAGCAACCGACGCAGGACCCAAGTTTGTTAATCAGGCTGACTGAGGGCTACCTGCAACTCAAATGTAAGGACTGCAACAGTGAATACTCTCGAACATCTACATTTATGTTGTGTACACAACTGTACATTTTTTCTCTAGTAGTTCAGATATTGGTAATTTAATAGTTAGTGTCCTAGGTGTGTTTGCGCTTAATTTAACTTGTGTGTGTAGTGTTCTGTACAGCTTAGCTATTTAGTGTTCTCAGTGTGCTGTGTTTTTAGCTTAAGCTAGTTTTTTGTGGAGTGGTCCGCATATTTTTTTGCCGGATTTTTTGACGAGGGTTTCTGACTTTTCAACCCTTATCTCTTCTAAGGCATAGTTATGATATAGAGACTCTTTCTGGTGTGTGTGTGTGTGTGTGTGTGTGTGTGTGTGTGTGTTAGTAATTTTTTTTTTTAATTTCTGACCTCTATCCACTTCTAGGTCCGTTTTAGTTAGAGGACCTAGTCCTTGTGGTTGTCTGATTGCTGGTGCATTAAGGGCTAGGCCCGTTTAAGTTAGAGGACCTAGTCCTCTCTGTGTGTTTGACTGTGTTCTTTTGGCTTCATCTTCAGTGAGATGTCTAAGGAGGTTAAAGATCATAAACCCTCTGAGTTTAAAAAGTGTGTGAAATGCTCGCAGATGATGTCCATTACCGATGGCCACAGTAACTGTCTGTACTGTCTCGGGGCCATCCATTTACAAGAAACATGTCTTTTTTATCACTCGTTTAATGCCAGGGTATTGCAGGAGAGAAAGAATAAACTGATAGTAAAAGGCCTCCTTAAGCCCTTCTTTGAGGAAGACCTGGCCGGCTCGTCTTCCTCTTCTAAATCGCATGGTTCCAAGAAAGACCAGTCAAAACCTTCTAAGAGGCATTCCCCGGCGCCGTCTGGTGCATCGGAACCACCTCCCAAAATTTCCAAACCTGACAAGTCTTCTTCCTCTTCGGCTCCACTGAGTTCGGAACCGATCGAGGATACTGCTACTATGGCTGCAGTGTCGGCACCAGGCAGTTCGGAGCTGACCACTGATAGCAGACATCGGAGCCTGTCTAGAAAGCCTTTGCCGGTCTCCCCTACACTAAAGTCCCCAATATTACAGAGGTCTATATCTCCCATACTGTCTTCCAGATCTTCCAGGAGCTTATTGGAAGAAGATGTAGAGAGAGTAGTGCTGAGACTCCTGAAGTCATCTGCCTTACCTAAATTGCTGTTTGCTCTGACCCAGTCGGTTCCAGAGCCACTTGAGTCCATTACCCCTTTTGTGATTCCTCCTCCAAGCCGTGCTGGGCTTTCAGAGATGGAGTGCTTGGTTCCACTGGTGGAACCTTCGGTTCCAGTTCCCCCCTGAGGTTGTCTCGGAGCCGAGTTAAGCTCTGACACTTTCAGTGCCATCCATGGTGTCTAGGAGCCAAAGCTCCACAGTCAGCCCCGACAGGGATGCCTGGAACCAGACCTCTTCCGTTCCGAGCCTTCCTCTCGGTGCATCAGCTAGGGTGAGCATGGACCCTACATCTATCTCAGAGCCGATGGTGTCCTCTGTCTCCTTGGAGCTGGGGAGGTCTTTGGAACCGGAGAGGTCGGCCTTCGAGATGATGAGCGTGCTGACCCGATCATCAGCTCCACCCAGAGGTACCGACACTCTTCCCCCTCTGGCACCTACTTCCATCTCAGCACCTACTCCCTCTCTGGACAACAGAGACCTGCAGCCTCAGGAGCCTTCTGCTGGTGGCCCCCACTCTTCCGAGACCTCCCCGGAATGCCCTTCTGAGGAGCCCCCATGGATGAGGACATGCAAGAGTAAGCATATAGACTCCCAGGATGAGTCTCTTACCTCTGACACTGATCTTGAGGAGTCAGAAGGGTCCCCCAAGTCATCCTCTGATCTCTCTTTCATTGACATTTTAGAGATCCTTAAGCAGAGGTGCGACTGGCCCACTGTTAACCCTTCTGATGAGTCTGTGTACCTGAAGGCTTTCGGTTCTTAACCTTCAACCTCTTGGGTGTCTCCACCCTTTGACGAACTGTTAGAGCTTGTTAGTCGGAAGGTGTGGGAGACTCCTGATGCCATGGAGCCAGTCCGTAGGAGACCTAATAAATTTCTGTCAGCCCCCAAGGAGAAGGAATTTTTATCAAAGGGTGTCCCCGTAGATGCCATAGTGGTGGCAGTGGCTACTAAGAAGGAACTAGCAGAGAAGACAACTTCTGTCTATCCGCCGAACAAAGAGTCTCGAATGATGGACAGATATGGGAAGCGTATATTTTCGTCAGTGGCATTCACTCTTAGATCGCTGAACTACCTAAACACACTTTACAAGGCTTCAGAGAGATCTCCTGAAGGAGTTAGGAGAGACTCTGCAAGGTAGATCCACTGAAGGAGTCCTTGGTAAGGTGTCTGCTCAGTTGTCCACCTTGAATTCCATTGTTAATTCATCCATGAGGCTGATCTTTTATGCAGCCGATTTAGCGAGCAGGTCTACTGGTTCAGGAGCCTCCCTGACGAGGCACTCCTGGATGCGCTTATGTAATTTTGCTGAGCTGTTCAAGTCTACTTTTACCAACGCCCCCTTTGACGGTTCTTCATTGTTTGGACCTAAGGTAAAAGGACACACTCACCCGGTGCGAGCAAGAAGGGAAAACACTCTCTGCTGAGGGAGTACATTTTACCATCCCTTCTAGACCATATCCCAAGGATCAGAGAGGTGGTAAAATGTGGTTCAAGAAGTCCCAGAGGGTTTTCCTGGATGCACAGGTGACTCCTCCTTTAGAGGAAGAGGAGCAAATGGTAGATGTCACCCTAGAGGCAGGGGTGGACAGCAAAACCAGGGAAGTCGCGATTCGTTTCAGGGCCGGCCCTGCCAGCGCTCCTGATGTGGGGCCCAACTGTACTTTTCTGGAGCCAGTCGGGGGTCACATTTCTTTGTATCCGGAAGCCTGGCTAAGTATCATTCGAGACAGATGGGTACAAAGAATTATCACCAGAGGTTACTCCATACCCTTTTCTCTCCCACCTCATATCCCCAAGAGGATCCCAGATGTTCCACCCAGTCACAGGGATTAAGCAGCTTTAGAAGTGAACAAGTTGCTCGCAAACGGAGTCAGCCAAACCGTCCCCGCAGACCAAGTAGGATTCGGAACTTACTGCAGATTCTTTTTAGTGCCAAAACGTACAGGGGACTGGATGCCTTTCATGGACCTCAGGAAATTAAACAAATTCATACAGAAGGACAAGTTCCGGATGGTGACACTGTAGTCTATATTCCCTTTATTAGGGAAAGATACTTGGATGTGCTCAGTAGACCTCCAAGATGCATACTACCATCTAAAAATGGACAGAGCATTGAGGAGCCATCTACGCTTCCGGCTGGGAGCCAGTCACTACCAGTTTTGTGCTGTGCCCATTGGTCTCACCACAGCCCCCAGGGTGTTTACCCAAGTGTATGGCAGTAGTGACAGCTCACCTGAGACGTCTAGGATTCCAAGTGTTTCTGTATTTGGACGACTGGCTCCTGACCGCCCCCACCAGGCATCTACTTCTTCAGACCAGAGATGCCACTATCCAACTTTGTGCCCAGTTGGGGATTACTATAAACTGGGTAAAATCTGCCTTATCGCCCTCTCAGTTTGTGATTTTTATAGGCTCAGAAATAGCCATGTTGGCTCGTCTTCCAGTAGAAAGGGCACAGAATCTTGTACAACAAATTCATCATCTTCTCCCTCCCCGAAAAGTCAAGGAAAAAACTGTTCTGAAACTTCTAGGGACCATGGTCTCCACCATACTACTAGTGCCTTTAGCCAGACTACACATGCGGATTCTTCAATGGCTTCTGTCGTCCCAGTGGTTCTTCCAACAACTGTCCCTAAATTACCACATTCTGTTAAGAGTCTTGCAAAAAGCACCTTCGTTGGTGGAGCCAACCCAACCAGTTAACGACAGGCATCCCATTCCTCCCTCGCCCAACCCATTGCCACTGTGACCACGGATGCCTCACAGATAGGGTCAGGGGGCATTATCTAGGCAGGGCTGTCCAAGGTACATGGCAAGATCATGAGGCCCACCTGCATATCAGTGTTCTAGAGATGAGGGCAGTGCTCCTGGCGTTGCATGCACTTCACCTTCTTCCTCTTGGGATGATTGCAATACAGTCAGACAACATGTTGGTAGTATGGTATCTCAAACAAGGTGGAACCAGATTATACCCATTAGGCCACTCGGGTTTAGAAATGGGCGATATCTTCCCAGCGCTTTCTTGTGATGATGCACATCCCGGGGACAACCAACGTGATAGCTGACAAACTCAGCCGGGCAATCTTGATGCCTCATGAGTGGTCTCTGAAGCAGGAAATAGCGGAACAGATTTTCCGCAGATGGGACAGCCTTGCTGCAATCGTTTTGCCAGCCTGATCAACTCCAAATGCAGCAGCTATTTCTCCCTCATCCCACCTCTGGGGGAGTCACTGAGAGACGCACTTGTTCACGATTGGCCCCTTTATTCTTTCCCGCCCTTTCCTCTCATATCCAAGGTTATTCAGAAGGTGAAACTGCTGGGAAGCAAATTGATCCTCATCACTCCTTACTGGCCTCATCAGGTTTGGTTGCCCTTTCTCGGGGCTTGCCTATTAGATGATCCATGGACTCTGGACCCAGTGTCAGATCTGTTGACACATGTCAGGCTGTCTTCATCCCAGCCGACACACCCTCAATTTAACAGCTTGGCTGCTCCAGTTCCATCACTAGTCAGGCTTAATGATTTCTCTCACTCTGTGACACATATGCTTTCATCTTCTCATAAACCCTCCACTAGAAAGTTGTACACCAGTAAATGGAGAAGGTTTTCTATCTGGGCTGAGGAAAGGAATGTTGACCCTTACACTGCATCAGTTCTGGTGGTATTGGAATTTTTGTCTGAACTTTTTCACCAGGGCTCTACTGCTGCCATGATTAGGGTTCAGTTGGTAGCAATTTCAAATTTCTATTTGGGTCAACAGGATTCCTATCTGATGTCATATAGGTTGTGCAAGACCTTCCTTAAAGGTGCCACTTTGTTGAGACCTCCCTTTCAGGAACCGGTTGCATCATGGGATTTGAGCTTTGTTCTATCCAAACTAGCTTCTCCACCCTTTGAGCCAGCTCATTCATCTCCTTTGAAATTTCTGTCTTGGAAGACTTTATTTCTGGTGGCAATCACATCTGCTAGACGAGTTTCAGAGTTACAAGCACGGTCTGTCAACCCCCCTTATTTGATATTTCACAAAGACAAGAGTATCTCTTCGTACTAAGCCATCCTTTGTCCCTAAGATGACAACTTGAACCAATCGATTGAGCTTCTGGTGTCCCTAATCATTTCAATGCAGCAGAATACAGATTCCATCAGTTGGACGTTCACAGACAATTACGGATGTTATGTAGTCCAATCTTGCCTACAGTCTTACCCGTGGGTTTGGAGCAGAATATCTGCTCCGACTTGGTCAAACTGTTCTAACTCAAAGTCTTTCTATTGGCTGGGCTAAGATGATATCCCATGCTGCATTGCTCTATATCCCCAGATCTTGTTTGCCGCTCGTGTAGCTCGTATGTGGTCTCGCTCTTGGCTGTGGCTAAGTACCTTTTTTCTTCTTCTTGAGAGAATTTATTACAGACAAAAAGCTATTTTAATAGCTATTTCTAGTTTGGTGTTATCTGTGAAAAATTGTGTGTGTGTGTGTGTGATTGTTTCTGTGGTATCCCACTAGCTGTTCCAACGGTCTAGGCCCGTTTCAGTTAGAGGATCTAGTCTGTCCCCTTGCTTCCCTGTATACTAACTTCTGGTCTAAAACCATTTAAATTAGAGGTTTTTGTTGTCATCTTTTTTGTGTGTGTATCAGAGGATTGTTAGAGTTTGTTAGTGGTAGTTTTTTCCTGCGCTCAGTGTGGTGTAGTCTGTGACTGTTTTTCCAGTCGGTTCAGTACCTGTGATTTTTTTCTTGGTGATTTTTGGTGATTTCTTAAGATGTCTAAAGATTCTAAGGAGCACAAGCCCTCAGGCTTCAAGAAATGCTCAAAGTGTGGCTATAAAATGTCCATTACCGATAGACATTCGGTATGTGTTTATTGTCTGGGAACAATCCATCTGCAGGAGTCTTGCAGCTTCTGTCATGCATTTAGTCCCAGGGTACTTCAGGAAAGAAAGAATAAGTTAATTCTGAAGGGACTTCTGAAACCCTCATTCGAAGAGGGTCTGGAATCTGCTTCCAGCTTTAAACCTAGAACCACCAAATCGAAAAAGAGGTCTCCGGCTCCTTCAGTTTCCTCGGAGCCACCGGAGAAAGTAGCTAAAATAGCTTCGACATCCTCAGCTTCACTGTACTCGGGGCCGCAGGAAGTGTCGGTGATGATGGAACCGACGTCTGCTCCAATTATATTGGAACCTATTTGGAGCCGATCGCCCAGTATTAGGCAAGTATCACCTGAGAGGAGATCTCGATCTCCCTCCCTGTCCTCCAAATCCTCCAGGACTTTATCGGATGTGGATGTCGATAGGATGGTGCAGAGACTCCTTCAGTCACCAGTTTTGGCTAAATTGTTCTCTGCTCCGTCACAGTCGGCTCCGGAGCCCATCCTGCAGCCTGCTTCGATACTACCTCCGAGCGCATCCCATCCTTTGGAGCCGGAGTGCTCGGCTCCTTGTGATGATTCCAGGTTGGTTCCGATGGCCCCTCCTGGCTTATCGGTGCCGACGTCAGCTCTGACCCCGTTGGCGCCATCCACGGTATTTAGGACTTGGGATTCTTCAGTTGGACCAGAGGGAGAGGCTTCGGGACATCTCTCTCTTCCTAGTCTCCCTCTCAGTGCTTCAGCACGGAGAAGCCCGACTCCTGTCATGGCCTCGGAGGCTGGTTGCTCCTCGGACTCAGAGGGGCCAGTCTTTGAGGCCATGTGGAGTGCACTGGCCAGATTGTCAGCGACATCATGCGGGTCGGTCATTCTGTCCCCTACCACTTCGGTGCGGGTCTCCGATCACCTATCTTTAGACAGCGGAGCCCGAAGGCCTCAGGGGTACCACCATGAGTGGTCCCCAAGTTTCTGAGTGCCCCTCAGAGTGTGTGTCTGAGGAGCCCCCTAGAAAGAAAACGTGCAAGAGGAAGCACATAGACTCCCAGGATGAGTCTCTCACCTCTGATACTGACCTCGAGGAATCAGAGGGGTCCCCCAAGTCATTCTCTGGGGATGTTTCTTTCTCTGACATCCTAGAGATATTGAAACAGAGGTGACCGGCTGTCCAAAGCCCCCTCCGAGGAGGAGTCGGTCTTCTGAAGGCCTTCGCTGCTCAGCTCTCCGCCTCCTGGTTGTCCCCACACCCTTTGACTAGCTCCTGGATTTGATTTGTCGGAGGGTGTGGGAAAACCCTGATTTTGTGGAACCAGTACCCCGGAGACCCAATAAATTTCTGTCTGCTCTCCTGGGTAAGGAAATTTTGTCCAAGAGAGTCCCTGTAGATGCCATGGTGGTGGCAGCGGCCACCCAGAAGGAATTAGCCGAGACTTATTCCACCGTCTATCCTCCTAACAAGGAGTCTGGGACCATGGACCGGTACTGGAAGCATACCCTCTCTTTAGCGACCTTTACCTTACGTTCGCTGAATTACTTATCTCACTTTACACGGCTCCAGAGAGATCTCCTCAAGGAGCTTGGAGATACTGTCATGGGTAATGTTTCTGAGGCGGTGGCCCAGACGGTTAATGCCCAGATGTCTACCCTCAGTTCCATCGTTAACTCCTCCATGAGGCTGATTTCATGTGCAACCGAGGGAGTGAGTAGGGCAGAAGCTCAGGGGTCACCCTTAGGAGGCAGGCCTGGATGCGCCTTTGTCATTTCGCGGAGGCCTTCAAGTCTTCATTCACCAACGCCCCCTTCAATGGTTTCTTTTCGTTTGGAACCAAGGTGAAAGACACCCTCACCTGGTGCGAGCAGGAGGGAAAAACTCTGTCTGCTGTAGGGGTCCATTTTTCCCTTCCCTCTAGGCCTTATCCCAAGGCTCAGAGGGGTAGAAAAATGTAGTTCAAAAAATCACAGAGGTTTTTTCCCAGTGCACAAGGGTGAGCCCCCCTCCAGAGGCAGAGGAGGGGGGGTTATTCAGGAAGATGCCACCCTAGAGGCAGAGGAGGCCCCCGCAATGTGGGAGACCACGATTCCTTTTGCGGTTCTCCCTACCGTCGCTCCTGATGGGAGGCCCGACTGTGTTTCCGGAGCCAGTCGGGGGTCAAATATCGTTATACCCGGAGGTCTGGCAAGACATCACCCAGGACGAATGGGTTTTACGAATAATTTCTGGAAGTTGTCATTCCCCTTTCGTCAGACCCCCCCCCCTCCAGTCAGGAAAATCCCGGATGTTCCACCCAGTTAAAGGGATTACGCAGCTTCAGAGATTTCAAAGCTGATAGAAAAAGGAGCCATCCAGCATGTCCCCTCAGACCAGATCGGATTAGGGACTTACTCAAGGTTCTTTTTGGTGCCGAAAAGAACAGGGGACCGGAGACCCATATTGGATCTCAGCCGATTGAACAACCATGTACAAAAGTCCAAGTTCCGAATGGTCACATTGCAGTCGATTCTCCCATTGTTGGGAAAAGAAGTATGGATGTGCTCCATCGACCTCAAGGATGCTTACTACCATATCAAAATGGACAGTGCATCCAGGAGTCACCTACGCTTCTGGCTGGGAGCTAGTCATTTTCAGTTTCGAGCCCTGCCCTTTGGTCTCACCACAGCCCCCAGGGTGTTCACCAAATGTATGGCGGTGGTGACGGCTCACTTGAGACATCAAGAGATTCCAGGTGTTTCCTTATCTGGACGACTGGCTCCTCACTGCCACCACCAGGCATCTACTAATTCAGACCAGGGACGCCATCATAACTCTCTGTCAACAGTTGGGCATAACATTGAACTGGGAAAAATCTGCCTTGTTGCCCTCACAGCATGTCACTTTTATAGGTGCAGAACTAGACACCGTTCTAATGCGGGCGTTTCTACCACAGGAAAGAATCAGAGTCCTACAGCAACAAGTTCACTCCCTGCTTCCTCTGAGAAGAGCGAAGGCAAGATGGGTTCTCTAACTCCTGGGGACTATGGCTGCGACAATTATGTTAGTCCCTCTAGCAAGGTTTCATATGAGGCTCCTTCAATGGCTTCTCTTTGCTCAGTGGTCTCTCCAAAGGCTTCCACTTTCTCACTGTATTCTACTGATAGACAGGTGCAAACAGGATCTTAGTTGGTGGCTTGGGAAAACCCTTCGTTCCACCGTCCCCGATTGCCACGGTGACCACGGATGCCCCCTAGATGGGGTGGGGGGACATTATCTAGGCAGGACAGTCCAAGGCACATGGCAAGAGCACGAGATACATTTGCATATCAATGTCCTAGAGATGAGAGCTGTGCTACTTGCATTGCAGGCACTTCAGAGCTTTCTCCCTCTCGGGACTATTGCAATCCACTCAGACAATATGTGTCAATGGTGTGGTATCTGAACAAGCAGGGAGGAACCAAGTCATATCTCCTGTGCAGAGAGGCCATGCAAGTGTGGCAGTGGGCAGTGTCTTCCCAACGTTTTCTGGTGGCAACGCACATTCTGGGGAAGTCCAACGTGATCGCAGACAGGCTAAGCAGAGCTATTCTGATGCCTTACGACTGGTCCCTGAACTGTCTAGTTGCGGAACGGATCTTCCGCAGATGGGGTCAGCCTTGCTGCGACCTTTTTGCCAGCCCTGTCAATGCCAAATGCAGCAACTACTTCACGTCACCCAGGGATGCTTTAGTCCATGATTGGCCCTCCGGTCTACTATATGCTTTTCCTCCGGTCTCCTTGCTGTCAAAGGTGATTCAGAAAGTGCAGTCCTTGGGAAGCAGAATGATTCTGATTGCCCCACACTGGCCTCGTCAAGTTTGGTTCCCTTTCTCCATTCCTACATCATGGACACACCTTGGATTCTGGACCCACAACCAGATTTACTGACACATGTCAGGGCAGCTCCATCCCTCTCTGCGGACCCTCCGGTTGACAGCCTGGCTACTCCACTTCCGTCATTAGTTAGGCTTCATCATTTTTCGCCGGAGGTAGTTCATATTTTTTCTTCCTCTCATAAGCCCTCTACTAGGAAGATTTATTCCAGCAAATGGAAGAGATTTTCAGTCTGGGCTCATACCCAAGGGATTGATCCTTACACAGCTCCAATTTCATCTGTTTTGGAGTTCTTGTCTATGCTTTTTCGCCAGGGCTCAGCGTCTGCCACCATAAAAGTCCAATTGGCGGCGATTTCTAACTTTCATTTCGCTAATGAGCCTAAACTGATGGCTCACAGGTAAGGCTTTCCTGAAGGGCACTCTGTTACTCCGTCCTCCTGTTTCGGAACCTATCATGCCTTGGGATTTAAACTTTGTTGTACCGGCTCTTACTTCACCACCCTTTGAACCTGCAGCTGCTTGTGATTTAAAATTCTTGACCTGGAAGACTGTCTTTTTAGTAGCCATCACATCAGCCAGACACATTTCAGAGATTCAAGCTCTTTCTATAAAACCCCCATACTTGATTTTTCATAAGGACAGGGTTTCTCTCAGGCCGAACCCTTCCTTTCTTCCCAAAGTGGCGTCTATCAGTAATCTTAATCAATCTATTGTTGCCAGTGTTTTTTCCCCAGTTCTCAAACAAGGCAGAATTTAAATTTTATCAATTGGATGTACACAGACAATTACGTTTTTATCTGCACAGAACCAAAGATCTCAGAAAGTCTGATAAGTTGTTTGTTTCCTTTTCGGAAAACAGAATTGAGTCTCCTGTCTCCAACGTCACTCTGGCCAGGTAGATATCCAGTTGCATCTCTTTAATTTATTCCTCAGGGGGTAAAGATCTACCGTTCCCGGTGAAGGCTCACTCTACTCTGTCTGTATTTACATCTACAGCCTATCAGGCCAGATTGTTTATGGATGATATTTGTGCTGCGGCTACTTGGGCATCTCCTCACACTTTTGTTACTCATTAAAAGTTGGACGTGGTATCTAGGGGCAGGTCTTCCTTTGGTTCCACAGTGCTCAGGAGTATTTTCCACTGAGCCTCCCAGGATTTAGGTGCTGGGGACGCTGTCCCAAGGGTAAGAATATAGGCGAGATTGGACTACATAACATCAAGAGGTTATGTACTCACCATAACGTTTGATGTGTGTAGTCCATCTTGCCTCACATTCTTACTTACCCCCCCACATTCCCCCTTCCTGGAGGATCTGAAGGTTAGGACTGGTTTTCAGAGCTCCCTTCCCTCTTGGTTTGTTCTTCCTTTCCTTGGGTGGTGTTATGCATGGAGTATAAGTGCTGGTGTTCGCAGCAAACAAGATCTGGGGATGAAGAGCAATGCAGCATGGGATGCCATCTTAGCCCAGCCAATAGAAAGACTTTGAGCTAAAAAAGTTTGGCCGAGTCAGAGCCGATATTCGGCTCTGAACCCACGGGTAAGAATGTGAGGCGAGATGGACTACATACATCGAACGTTATGGTGAGTACTTAACTTCTTGTTTTATTTACACCGGACCAAGGAAATCAGGAAGTCAGACTAGTTGACCAATTATTTTGTTTCCTTCTCCGACTCCAGATTAGGTCTCCCGGTTTCCAAAGTGACCCTCTCTAATTGGATCTCCAGTTGTATATCCTACATTTATTCTTCTGATGGTAAGCCTTTACCTTTCAAAATGAAGGCTCATTCCACGAGATCTCAGTCTACTTTTGCAGCCTTTCAAGCCAAGGTCCGAATTGATAATATCCATGCAGCAGCAACATGGGCTACCCCTCACACATTTATTACTCATTACAAATTGGATTTGACCTCTAGGGGTAGAGCCTCTTTTGGTTCCATGGTACTCAGGAGTATTTTTTCGTGATCCACCCAAGAATAAGGTGCTAGGGACGCTGTCCCGTATGTAAGAATGAAGGTTAGATAGTACTACAGAACATAAAGAAGTTATGTACTCACCATAACGTTCCATATTTGTAGTCCATCTCTCTAACAAACCCACCCTCCTACCCCCATCCTGGAAGGATCTAGAGACAGAAAAATGTTTATTAATAAGTGGAGACCTTTCATTATTGTTTTTTTTCTGCATAGTTTTTGTTCTTTTTCTCTGTAGTTAGCAGCAAACAAGATCTGGGGATTACACTGGTGCACCATGGGATACCTACCTAGCCACGAGCCAACTAGAAGACTTTGAGCTTGCAAAAAGGCAGAGTCTGAGCCGAGGATAGTCTCTGAACCCCCCATATGTAAGAATGAAGGACGAGATGGACTACAAACCTGGAACATTATGGTGAGTACATAACTTCTTTTTGGTGGCCTTTAAATTTGTCCCACAAACATCTTTGTGTGGACCTGGTTTGTTAGCTTTCCAGGAAGTACCTGGCTGTAGCTGAACCCATCCCCTTGAAACTAGATGAAGTTCTCAGGCCACCTAAAGACAGACATCATTGGAACAAGGGATCCATTATGGACTCCATTGTTTTGGCTGCCATTAAGAGACACCCTAGAGGATGCCTAAGCAATTCTTACTCCCAACAAGGACTTCAGAGACATTGATCAACTTTTCAGTCAGAGCAATTCATTGCTGACATATGATCAGGTTCCAAAGAGGTCTGTCCAACAAGTCTTTAGAAATCCTCAGTAAACTGCCACCTTGATACACAGAAAGAAGTGGAGGTACAAGTGGTCACCATTGTTGTCCATGTGACTGTAACATAATGCTGTAGACAGGTCAGTGACAGTAGTGAGGACGGGTATCGCTATGAGGATTCAGTGTGCTATCCTTGAGGGCATCCTTTACCATTGTCCCCTACGATGGCTCCATCTTATTGGTATCAAGGTGAAAGGTCCATTGAAACAAAGTCACCAGTAAGACAATATGCTCACTGCTGTTTAGGGTTAAATTCTCAGCCCTTCAGAGATCCTGTGCTAAGGATCAAAAGGGAATCGAGAACATATGGTTCAGAAGATACCAAAAGCCCCAGTTTGTGCAATATGAATGTGGAGCTTCCTGAAGAGGTGGTGGGGTTTTCAAAGGCCATCATCCTAGGGACAAAAGTATATCAGAAAACAAGAGATTCCATGGCCCTTTCCCTGAAATAGGTAGCAGAACCCATGAAGGGCTGTCTGGCTATCTCTGTGTGGAGGCATTTTGAGGTGTATCATATTTACTTGCATCTCAAAGCATTGCTCACTTTAGCACAGGTTAGTTGGAGCAAGGAAATAATATGCAGTGGCTATTTAGTACCCTTTTCAAGAACACCACTGCTGTTTTGAAGTCATCAACCTACTTCAGAAAAAAAGCAGTCCAGGAGATCCCATTAGACCAGAGATGATCTGAGCTTTACTTATTATTCGTCTTTGTTCCAGTGAAGATGGAGGACCTCAGGCCAGTACTGGATCTAGGTTGCTTAAGCCAGTTTGTCTAGAATTCAGCATTCTGAATGGTCATGTTGAAGTCAACCCTTCCATGTCTTCAGGAGGGAGACTTAGTGAGTTGTTTAGATCTCCAAGATGCGTATCTTCATAAAGATATAGTCAAGGAGTCCAGGAGATGCCTTCATTTCTGAGTGAGTGACAGTCCCTACTAGTTCTGAGCCCTGGTCTTCAAACTCACTACAGCCTCCAGTGTATTTAACAAGCACATGGTACCATTAACAGCTCACTACCCTATCTGGACAACTGGCTTATAAGACAGTACTTAGAAGGAGCCACTCACCAAGGCAAGAGGATTACTTGCTGTGGTTATGCCTGTTTTTAGGAATCTCAGTCAGTCTAAAGATGTCACAATTCAGAATCGCTTCAGAAGTTGAAATTAATTGATTGCCATTTTGAGGCCACATCCATAATGGTAAGCCTTCCCATTGTCAGACTAGATTCAAAATTCAGTGTAAATTCTACTACATAATGCATCCACATCAACCTTTGCATGGTACCACAAGTTCATTAGTCCCAGCTAAATGATCCAGTGTTCTCATATAATAAAAAGCTCCAAAGCTTGCAGAAAATATCTACACTTCAACCATAGAATCTGTTGTCAAGATGGCTCCCCCCATTCAAACCATCACCATCATTATGGATTTGTGTGCCTTGGGGTGAAGGGGTCATTGTCTGAGACAGTTAGTTCAAGGAATGTGGACCCAAAAAAGACTCAACCACACATCAGTATTGAAATGAGGGTGGTCATGTCAGTGTTGTAGGCCTTTCAAGATAGTCTTTCTTAGGGTTCAGTAGCCATCCACCTCAGCAACCTGGTTGTGGTGTGGTACATCAACAAGAAAGGGAGGATCGTGTCTTACCCCCTCTGTCGTGAAGCAATGAGGATGTGTGAATGAGCTATCAACTTGCAGTGCTTTCTAGCTGAAATGCATGCCCCACATCAAGCCATTTCCTTAATGAATGAGTTGAGCAGATGTCTTGTAATGCCTCACGAGCAGTTTCTGAGCAATTCCACACTGAGAATAATTTTTGGTCTCTGGGGGAAGCCTTTTCTACAGTCTTTTTGCCTCACCCTGCAATGCCAAGTGCACCAACCTCTTTTCCCATTCCCTTCTTAGGGTGAGGCTCCCAGAGACATTCTAGTCCATCCTTGATTCCAGGCCTTCTCTGCCTCTGATGCTCATTATGAAGTTCATCCAGCAAGCCAGGCTATGCAGAGCCAAAGTTATTCTAAGAGCCACATTTTGGCCCCTGACAGTTTTGGTTTCCTCTTGCTGTGGGCTCACTTGGTAAGGAAAACACTCCTCTAGAGCATCAAGTAAACCTCTTGTCACACCGGTCTGGCAAGATTCACCTAGACGTTTAGTCTGTCTCGTTAACTGGATGGTTCCACCCATGTAGGTGGGGTCCACCTCTAACATCTCAAAATCCCTCAATTAGGAAAAAGATAAATTATTCAGCTTTACTTTATGGGCAGTCCAGCAGAGCTTGGATCAAGTCGTCATTCCACTTTTGTCAGTTCTTCTGTTCTTATCTGATGATTTTGGCAAGACATCTTTTTTTTCTACAGTAAACACTCATTTATATGACGTCTCAGCATACCATCAAAATTGCAACCAGTCATCCTTGGCTTCTCATTGTGTATGTAAGGCCTAAGAGGAATATTTTTGTTCATATGTCCAAGGGACTTTAATAATTTCATTTTAGAAAAACTGACATCAGCCCTGTTTGAACCAGAAGCCAAAGCAAACGTGGTTTCTCTCTCAGAACTCTTCCAGCAGTAAAAACTTACAAGTCAAACCAAAAGCTCATTCTCCAGATTTTTGGTGACTTCTGGCGCATACTTCAAGAATCTCTCAGTGGATGACATTATATGGCAACAACATGGACTTCCTTACATACGTTTGCTAAGCATTTTAAACTGGATACTTTTTCAAGGTTAAGAGCTTTATTTCTATACCATTTTATAGGGCATTTTATCCTGAGGTCACCCATTCTGTTCTTCTGGAGATATGTTCAAGGAGTGCAGTGTATGGATTGGATCAACACAGATATGAAAGTCGAGCACTAACCATAACAATAGATCTGGTTGATCCTTTTTAGTACAGTGTAATACAAACCCCCACCTATACCCCTTCCAGATTGTCACCTGTGTATTGGAATAGAGGGATAGCCAGAGGTCAGCAGGAACTATCTTGCTAAACAGGCAGCCCTTTTCTTTATAGTTCAAACTCATGTAAGCTTTAATTGTTCCTTTCAAAGTAATTTGTAGATTTGGAAACTGCTTCTTTACCTTAGTGTGTTATAGTGGCCTAATTTGATCTGCAGGATGAAAGCAGTGCATTTTGGGAGTACGGGAGGAGCTTGCACTTGCAGAAGATTGTGAAAGTTGCTGAGAAATGGCTGCTGTGGCAACCAGTCCAGGAATTACATGTATGGTCAAGACTCTATTGTTGTGGCGATACATATCTTTTTTTTTTCCCTTCAGAATTTATTTGACTTTACATAGTTACTGGGGTAGTGGTGGAGGGACCTACTTGAATCAATCTTTTTTATAATCAAGGACAGAAGTAGAATATCCGTTTGATAAAGTGTGTGAATCCATTCCTGCTGCACCTACTTTGAAGGTCTAAGGAGCTGTAACTGCATAAGAAAAAAATGCTTGTGTGTGTGTGTGTGTGTGTGTGTGTGTGTGTGTGTGTGTGTGTGTGTGTGTGTGTGTGTACGCGCGCGCACACATGTTTCCACTTTCTGGGCTGCAGCACTGCATAAAAGTGTTGCAATGGTTCTGTCTTTTTCAGAGGTAAAAAGAAAATGTGTCTGAATCCTTCTTATAATTCTCTTGAGTTAATTTGTGAGAACTTCATGATAAGCAGAACATTTCAGGAGCTGTATTCCAAAGCATTGTAAATAGTTTAAAAAAAAAGGAAATGCCTTTAGTAGTTCAAACTATCTTGCTGCAAGTTATAGTCTCTGCCAATTGGTAGCCTGCCTTTTTTGTTATTATTTGTTATTTAGTTTTAAAACAATAGATAAATCAATTATAAAACAAACAATAGGTCCATAGCAGACCAGTACATCAAAGTTATACATAACAACAATTAATATTTTTCAAGCAAGTCTTTAAGCCAGTATTTATTTCAATGTGTAATGTCAAAAGTTCTCATCTTTGTAGTATGCAATTCACTACTGCAAGTAATTTTTGCCATACGAATAAATTCAGCATGGCGGGGGGTAACTTTACTTTTCTAATTCTTAGTACTTTTCTGGCTGTAGCAAGAATAGATGAAAGAAGAGGCACTTGGATTTTTGGAATAATCTCAGGAATTGGAACATTAAATAAAACATTTAGAAATATTACATTTATCTGACCATAAAGCTTGAATGACGTTATTAATTTATTTCCGAAAAGGGGAGCTGACCTCACATTCATATACCGTATACATCCAATAAGCTATTATTTCAGAATCACATCACCAACATTTAATTCTGTTTGATTTATGCATAATTGTAATTTTGTTAGGAGTGACAAAAGCTCTGTATAATAATTTCCAAGTAAAAAGTTTCCAGTATAATGAAGATGTGGTTTTATCTCCAGATTTTAATATTTTCTTGTATTCTTCAGATAAGTCTTCATTATTATTTGTTGAGGAATAGTTCCAATAGGAATTGTCTAAATATGTAAAATTTAACTTAAGAATTTTATAAATTTGTGACAAATTTGATTTATTTTTTATTGCATTGTTACTGATATTTATTAAGAATTCCAATAATTTGGGGGAACAAATTCTTATCTAGGTTAAATGCATTATTTATGTCTGTGTTCACAAAGTCAACCAATTCTCAGAATATTGATTTGTATTTGGACCTTAAAGTTTCAACAGTATATATATATTGTGTGTGTATATATATATATATATATATATATATATATCAGTACCATTTAAGAATCAGTGCCAATAAATTACATTACTTTGCTGTTTCAGTACTAGCATTTTCTTGAAGTTGAGTTTCCAAGTAGCCATTTGTATATGCAGTTGGAAACATAGAAAATATTAAGTCTTTAATACAGTGGTTAGAGTATGTGAACCTTTGGAAAGAGGAATTGTTATTTAAATAGGGAATTTGAGAAGAGGGTTTAATTCCATTTTTGAAAAATCTTTTAATAACCAGATAAAGCTATTCGGGACTATCTGTTTATGACTGGTTATGATATGTTAATTATTTACTAATAATATTTCTTGATATATTTGTTTTCATTTTGAATCATAAGATGAATTTATCCACAACACTATAACTTTCACAGTTATCAAAGTAGCATAGAACTGAATATCGGGAAATCCTGTTCCACCGTTAACCCAACATTTTCTGATCTAGTCAAAAGAAATTTTGGTTTATTAGGATGCCAAAAATTTAAGTGGAATATTATTTTCTTTATTTTTTTGATGGAGATGATACTAAAGAATGTAACTTTTAGGGGCAATTATAATCTTAATAAGCATTAATTGGTTTTCCATGGTAAAGAAAAAATTGTTTCAATTTGTGAGTACACTTAAAATTTTATCAACAACCTGTTGAAAGTTTGCATTATTTCTTTACAGTTGGACATAATGGTTATACCAATGTATTTTATTTAATTGCTGTACCATTTGAAGTTGGAATATTTTTGTATGAATTTTTTTTAATAATAATGTACTTGAGATTTCTTCAAACTGCCTCCTAGAACTGATTATATGTTCTCACGAATTTTCTGTTTTTCCTATTTTTAGTAGAATATCAGCAAAGAGATGAATCTTTATAGGTTCATAGGTAGGTACTAGGCTATCTGCCCGAAAGCGTTTATAAGCCTAGTTGGTATGTGTTGGCTTTCGCCGCCCCCTTAGATTAGTTCCCTGTGCCTCTGTTCAGCAGAGCCATTGAAGTGATTCCTGGGGTAAACTTTGTTTCCCATCCACTCGTTAAGGTTTCTCTTGAAGAGAGTTAGCGAGGAGGTTGAACTCTTTTTTTGATACCATTAATGTTCTTATTGGATCTAATACTATTAGCAAAGGGTTCTATAGCTAATGGAAAAAGTAAAAGTGATAATAGCCTTGTTTTGTGCCTTTTCATAAGGTAAAGGAATTAGAAAGAAATTAACCTATTTTAACATAAGCACAAGATTTATTGTATAACTTAGAAATTAATGCAGTTAGGTGCAGGTGAGAAATTATACACTTTAAATGTTTGAAATGAGAACGACCAATTAACTGAGTCAATGCCTTATCTAAATAGAGACTAATGTTATAAAGTTCTTTTTTATTTTTACTTGCATATTCTATTAGTTTGTATTCTTATTATATTCTGTTGATCAGATGTTATTTTGATGAATTAGTTTAGGTATAAGATTAATTCTGTTATCTAAAATGGACATGAACATTTTATAGTCCACATTTAAAAGTGAAACGGGTCTTTATAATGAACACTTTGTAGGATCCTTATCTTGTTTTAAAATAGGTGATATAAGGGAATATTTCCATGATGGCGGGACTTCAGTTGATTTTATTTTTCTATAAACCTTATCTAGTATTTTAACTGCATCATCTGGTAATATTGTATATAGTTCTGGTATAAGACCATCTAAGCCCAGTGTCTTATATTTTTTTAACATTTTTATGCATGTCCTCCCCGCGGTTGAAAGACATGCGTGAATGGGCATGCCTTCGTTGAAGGTTGGGTGTTGGGCTGGCACCTCGGCACCATAAAAATCTACTGCCAGTCATTAGCGAACCGGAGTTCCGCTGTGGCAACCCCTAACTGGGAAAAGCCGAAAGAAGAAAAATTTGATCTTTTATTTGTTAAAGTGAATGGCTTATCAACGTTTTATTTGTCTACTTGTTATTTTATTATTTATATTTTCCCTTAGAAAAGTTTCAACTATTATCTAGGTTATTTGTATTATTATTTATAATTTCATAAAATATTTTAAAGTCCTCAAGAATATCTTAAATGTTTTATTTATATGTGTTGTAGTTTATTTGAAATTATATAGTTATCTTTTTATCTAAGAGCATGTTTATGCAAGCTTAAAGGGTTTACTGAATATGCTTGAAGTTTTAAGTTTTTCCAGATATATTGACACTATTATATGATTTAGAATTTCAATA
Source organism: Protopterus annectens (assembly GCF_019279795.1). Classification (NCBI taxonomy): domain Eukaryota; kingdom Metazoa; phylum Chordata; order Ceratodontiformes; family Protopteridae; genus Protopterus; species Protopterus annectens. Next base: position 529,538,288 of record NC_056733.1, read on the forward strand.
TATTTTGTATTTAAGTTTTTAAGTTCAGACTGGCTGATATTGTCATTTGGTTTTAGATTCAACTTTGGTGTGTCTGTTTTGGCCTGTAGTGTATTCATACCTTTAGTGAATTCCACAGGACAATGTTGGTTACTTCACCGTTCATGTTTATTAATAGAAAGTTGTTGATCTCTTTAACATACCAATCCTTGAATCCTTTTATTTTAATAACATGAGCTGGTAATCTCTTGTGATATGTTAAATTGTTGTTTTTTAAAATAATAAAGATTATAGCATTATGGTCTGATAATGGACATGAACCTATTGAAACTTCTCTGATATGTGATCAAATTGTTTGAGACAAAAAGGTTTAGCAATATTTGTTTGTGTTCCACATTTATATGAATAATGGGTAAATTTGAAGTGAGTTTGTTTTCCTTAGCTCGTAATTATTCTTTAAGTTAATTAAATTTACAAAATTCTTTAAGGGCTTGGCTAAAGATGTGATTTTTAGTTTTCTATCTGCAGTGGAATCTTTGACTGATAAAACACAATTAAAATCACCAGCCATTATGAGTTCACCTTTCATTAAATAGGCTGTATTGTCTTAAGTAATTTTTTGCATCTTAAGCTTCAACCCCTGGAATCCATTAAGAGTTCACCAATGTATATAGTTTTCTGTTGCACTCAATTATAACAATGCTTAACATACCATTTTTCTAAACATAGATATCTTTTACTTTAGTCATTACTGGTGAGTTCTCCCATAAAATGAGGGTGCCTCTTCTTTTAGCTCAAAAGCCAGAAACTGCTAAAAACAAACAAGTCTTTAATGCTTGTCTATTTACATCTTTATTAAGTAAATGTGTTTCCTGTAGAAATACTACTTGAGCTTCATGTAATTGCAAGTATTTGAGCAGACCCCACCTTTTTACTAGATTGTTCAGTCCATTAATATTAATAGATATGCATTTAAAACCAGACATTTATATATGAGAGAGAGAAAAAACAGGTGTAATGAAATCACATTATTTATTTATTTGTTTTCCATTTGTTTACTGGGTTAGTCTGACTGGACACAAGGTGACCATTTTCAGTGGAAGCCCTGGTAGAAAAGCTCCAGATACATAGTGTGAGATTATATTTGAAGGAACTTTACCGTAGTTAGCTGGAAACACTGTATGCCATGGTACTGAGAAACAAAAGTCTTAATTACACAAGCTTGTGCTTCAGTAGGTGTTGGTCTCTCCCTTATGAACCAAGTATTGTGCACTGTTTAGCATGTATTCTCCAAACACTGTAGTTCATTTAATAAGGTTTTATTAGATGTTCATAGTATCCGAATACTGTCTTCATTAACAGTTCTGATAAACAGTTCAAGTTGCTGTACAACTTGTCTCTTGATTCTTTCCTTTAGAAAAGAACATAAGTACTCTCTGTAATCTTCCCTTGAAAAACTGTTATTTCAGCAAGTTCAACATTCAGTGGAAGATTCTTTGTTTCTGCTTTCTAAAATGTATGCATAAATAAATCACCATTTCCTAGCCAGCAAGGTCAGTGAAAGAGTCTTTGTTTTGACTTTCTAAAATGTATGCATAAATGACACCATTTCTAGCTTATTTTATTCTTTAGCCTGTTTGTCTGTAAAATGAAAAACCCTGATCTAACACACAGTAAAAAATTATAAAAAATAAAAGTAATAAAAAAAATGTAAACATAGCTGTTTTGTACAAAGAGCATAGAACATACAAAAGGTGTATTATAGGAACTTATTATATCCATTATATATAACAATATGAAATTTTCGGCTATGGACAAAACTTGTGAAACAAACAAAAACTTACCTAATGATATGAAAAACCCTGATCTAACAGTTGTCCCTGAGGTCCCTTGATGAAAGTGTACTGGGATCTACTTCTGTAATTACCTTATGTTTATATTGCCAACTACTGTATTTAGCTTTTATGCTACTTGACTTATAATTGTTTGTCTTTTCAGCTTTCCAGGTTAGGGGTCGCCACAGCGGATCTCCGGTCCGTTAATGATTGGCAGTAGATTTTTTTATGGTGCCGAGTTGTCAGCCCGACACCCAACCTTCAGCGAAGGCACGCCCATTCACGCATGTCTTTCGGAGGCCACTCGACCACGAGGAGGACATGCAGACTTCGCACAGAAGGCACTCCAGCCGTGAATTGAACAGGAAAACCTCTTGCTGTGAGGCAACAACGCTACTGCTGTTATAATCTGAAAATAAAATAAAAAAATACTTGGTAAACCTGCAATTTTAATTTTGACCACTAGGTGTCACTTGATTATTTATGCCCTGTTTGGACTGAAGTTTTTTAACTTTATGATTTGAATAAACTTGCAATTTTAAATTTGACCACTAAGTGTCACTTGAGCATTTATTGCCTGTTTGGTTTGAAATCTCTTAACTTTATGATTTGATTTCATATTACCTAGATTTATAGTCTTTAGAGTATTCACGCGAGTGATATATTTAAACTTATACATTAATTAACCCCCTTTTTTCTGTAGGAAGAGGTCTTGAAAAATGTATTTGTATACTGTACCGTGCTTTTTTTTTAAACTGGCCCTTCTCTGCAACCAAGGTTTTCTTAACGTAGGGTTAGTCTGCAGAAATATTATACAAGCCTCTTAATTTTTTTTAACTTTTACTTACTTTCTTTTTATTTAAAACTTATACTTTATGATGGGCCAAAATTTCTGAAAACCTACATAACTTAGTAGCTGATGGTTGTATTTTATTATTTGCTTAGCCAATAATTTTGGCATGTATGGCAAAAGTGCCCCTTGTTCTGTATTATACACGTATAACCTTACTCCAGTGACTGGACTGGAAACTTTGCATTGTGCCCTTTTATTAGCATTTTCTGCATGTCTCTGATCTTTGCCAGATTTGCCTCAACTATTGAGCCCACATAGCTCACCTTTTTTATACCTTCTACCATAATTTTCTTTTACTGCATTGGATATAGAGTAAATCCCGTCCTTTCTCTGTCACATATTGTGTAGCCTATCAAGCATGATGGCTGTTTTCTGAAGACTAATTGAAATCTGCACTAAAAAGATAACTTTATACGTGGTCTTGAAGCATAATTACCATATTCTGTGTTAACTTGTTTCTATACATTTATTTAAATTTATTTTATAATGCTACTTACCTTTTTAACTTTTATGAATATTTATGAGCTATAATAGTTTACTAAAACCTATACTTTCTGTATTTTAAGTCTATACCTTTGCTTTTAGTATTTTTAACTCCCGACTAATGTAAAGTGCACTGCAATTTGTAAACGTGCATTGTAATCTGTGAATACTTAACAATTAAGCCTGCCCTGTTATGCCTTGAGTGCGCTGAATAACTGTAATAAGCCTGTAAAAATAATTGTTACTTTACCCTTAACTAATGACTGAATAACTTAATTACAAATAAGTCTATCACTTCAGTCTTAACTAATGACTTAATAATGTGAGGTATTTTCAGATTTGACTGAAATGTACAATGCCTTGACCATTACTTTTACTACCTATTTAAATAATAAGCCTGTAACTAAAAATAATTCTGCTACTTTACCCTTAACTAATGACTGAGTAGTGTAATAAGCTTGTTACAAATAAGCCTGTTACTTTACCTTTAACTAATGACTGAATAATGTTGTTGTTCCTTTGGCTTTTCCCGGTTAGGGGTCGCCACAGTGGAACTTCGGTCCGCTAATGATTGGCAGTAGATTTTCATGGAGCCGAGGTGCCAGCTCGATGCCCAACCTTCAACGAAGGCACGCCCATTCACGCATGTCTTTCGAACGCCACTTGACTGTGGGGAGGACATGCAGAACTCCACACAGAAGGCACTCCAGCCGAGAATCGAACGGGAGAACCTCTTGCTGTGAGGCAACAACCCTACCACTCCAGCGGCTGTTAATGACTAATTACAAATACGTCTGTCACTTTAACCTTAACCTGAGCTACAGCATACTTTTGATTATCCTTTGGGCTTGAACTTTGTACATTACTTATGTCATTTGCCCAGTCATTAACCATAGTGGGCTGCCTTGTATTTGAAAAGCTAATAATATTTAAAGCAATAACCTTTTTAGCTTTATTGGAAACAACTGGAACTAAGTACCAGCTTTTACACATTCATGTTTCCATGTCCAGTATTAACTGATGGGATTTACTGCTGCAGAATCAGTATTGCAATCTGTTTCTGTCTCATCATGAGAATGGACAGCTTTTTTAAGGTCTTGGCTGTAGCAATTGCATTTAACTTGATAGTTGTAAATGAAAATAATGTAACACTGTGCATTTTTGCACCTATATACAATCATTTTTAGCTGTTGAATTACTACTGCATTTTTACATTTTGTCTCGTGGCCCTAAGATTTTAACATACTGTTCAGTGAGTGAAACTCCACCCACTGTCTCATCATAACCATTAAATAGTAAACTGTAATGCATTAAATGGATAGCACTGTCTTTACTTTAACTTGCTAGACTAGCTGTAATCTGAGCTGATATGCTTGGCAAACTGCCATTTCCGTATGAAACATATACAGTCTTAAACTGATTACGTAATGTACTCTTTTATACACATCTGAATTTTTAACTGTGCTGTCACTTTTACAATGTAGCATTTACTTTAAATTTTACATTTCATACTTTGTCTCTGTCAGTATTGCAACGTTGTTTATGCACTGCAACACTTTAATACAAAGCTCTTAAAACAATAATACAAAAAAAAATTCCTTTGCCACCTGTAACTGCAAACCCTTTATTTTTCTAATTAATTTGACTGTTAATTCTGATATACCTTAGAGGCATATGGTTACCCTTTTTCCTTGAGTGACCACACCCAATATGCCTTCCTGAGTGCTTTAGCTGTGTCATCTGAACTGGAGTTTATTTTATCTTTAACCCATAAATCTGTATGTTTCTGTCTTAACCAATTCTTTAAACTCTGTACATTTGTACATATTTCTTTACTGTAATCTAAACCAATATATACAGATCATTTACACTTTGAACTGTTAGCTGACGTAATGTTTGACCTTAAGACCATACTTATATCTTTTATATGTGCTGCTAAATTTGATTTGTCTGTAAACAATGAAATAACCTTAAACCATGACAGATTAATGCTCTGATCTTTACAGATAGCTATGGAATGCATTTTCTTACTTAGCACTGAAGTCTGTTATTCAGTTTGTCTGAAATATGCTTTATTTAAATATGTACTTTGATTCCTTTCATCTGCATGCAGTGCAAACATTGCACTCATTGAAGTAATGTGAACTGGAGACATTGCTTGTATGGTTATGTATGTTGACTGTGTTGACATTTGTATGTTGAATACTACAGCATACTGCTGTATTTTGAATGGTATGTATTACCTTCTGAGCATTTGTATTTGAAACTGTACTACAGCTGAAATTATTATGTTGAATTGCATATGCTGAAGTATGTATGTTTAAACTGGCATTAGCCTGTTTGTGTGATGTAAACCTTTTCCTTAACATTTTTGAAATAAAAACCTTTAACTTTAAGAGAACAGTCGTAAACCAGAAATGTAATGACATTTTAACTGTACCAGCATTATTTGACATATTTACATGCAAAAACCTTTAAGTAACGTAAACTTTGTTGAACTGTTAACTAAAAGGTGCATATAAAGTCTTACATAACTGTATGGCTTGGAAGGAATGTGAGTTGTCTGTTGCTTATAAACCTTTTTGTTGCTTTTTTACCTTTGTGATGTCAGTCTAGAAACATGAAAGTCCGTGGAGAATGTCTTTTATGTTTTGAAGGAAACTGGTCTGTTGAAGTTGAGGCTTTTTTGAAATAAACACTGGTGCTGTGTAATTTAATGCTGTCTTAATGAGAAACTATCATGCCATAATTTTCAGCTTATTCTGTATAGAGTTTGCAGCTCTATGGAAAAAACACTGGTATGCTGCTTGAAACATCTGTTATGAAACAGTTGCTGTCACTTTAAACTGTTAATGAAACTTTGAAGTTATTGCCATAAAACTGTACTTGAAAAAATGACTTACTGCAGCTGTTTTATTGATGTTTGAACAAAACACGGAGTGCTGCACTGTAACGAAAACAGTGTTATTTATAGTCTGTAGAACAGATGAAGTTGAACGACACACTGCTATTTTGTAGATTCTGTAGAACACACGTAGTATAACCAAGTCTGGAAATGAACAATACTTTCACTGAAAAGGTGGTGTGACTGGTTTGCTGACGTACTTCTGCTGTATAGAGAGTCACTGTGAACTTAAGAAAATATGCAGTACTGGAGACTGGATGGCTACAGCTGCTTGCTGGGTTGTGAGAAGTACATCTCTCTCCCCAGACAGCAGGTAATGTCAGGTGCCTTTGTAAGATTAGATATGAAGGGACTTTACCGTAGTTAGCTGGAAACACTGTATGCCGTGAGACTGAAACAAACGTCTTAATTACCCAAGCTTGTGCTTCAATAGGTGTCAGTCTCTCCCTTATGAACCAAGTCTTGTGCACTGTTAGCATGAATTCTCCAAACACTGTAGTTCATTTAATAAGGTTTTATTAGATGTTCACAATATCTGAATACTGTCTCCATTAACAGTTCTGATAAACAATTCAAGTTGCAGTGCATCATTCTGATTGTCCTGAACAACGTAAACTGACATAGACTCTAGATGACCTCTTTTCTGTACTCATACTCTAGTGTTAAACATCTTCTCCGAAGTAACAGGTCAAACGGACTTACTAACCTTAACTGCCCTGCTATCCTGAACACAGCATATTCTATTTTCTTTTTCAGTAATTTTCCTCTATTGACTATATCTACCCCCTAATCCTTGATCCTTAGACTATGTCTTGTTTTTAGCTTAACTTATCTCATGATTCTTTCCTTGAGAGAAGAGCATAAGTACTATCTGCAGTCTTCCCTTGACAAACTGTTATTTCAGCAAGGTCAGCATTCATTGGAAGATTCTTTGTTTCTGCTTTCTAAAATGCATGCATAAATGCAACACCATTTCTAGCTTATTTTATTCTTTAGTCTGTCTGTCTGTAAAATGAAAAACCCTGATCTAACACATAGTAAACAATTGTAAAAAATAAAAGTAATAAAAATATATAAACATAGCTATTTTGTACAAAGAGCATAGAACATATAAGATGAGTATTATAGGAACTTATTATATCCATTATATACCTAATATTACCTGTTGATATAACCCTAAAACATTCTACCATAGAATAACCTATTCCTAGTTTGTTGAAAAAGACAGACTACCTTTCAGACTTGCCATTAGACTAATGACGCATAGCTCATGCTTCTGATTCATGTTAGTGTGTCTCATATTTTTAGTATGCTTCATCTTAAAAATGCCCATCAGTGAGTTGTTAAGAATAAGAAAAGTTAAGCAGGTGTTTAGAATCTTTATTATAGCTTGACCAAATTGAATATCTCTATAGTTGTCTTTCCAATACCTCACATTATCTCCCTGGTCTACTATAGGGAGGACGTCAGTTATTTTCATATATTGATTTCTAGGTTAGATGATTTTATATTTTTCTATTTTATTTACTATGTGTAAAGTTGTTCATAATTTCATAAATTAGTACCAGGCTAACCGTCCTTGTGGGCTGTTTATTTAATAAGTCATATTTTTCACAATAATGCAAGTCTCTTGTAGGTTTATTGGTTGATAGGTACTTACCAGGCTACTGAGCAGCAGTGAGGATCTTCAGATGCCTACTTGTACATTCCCGTGAAGTTTTTAGCCATTATATTTTACGTACAGATAACCCTTACATGTTCTAAACTGTGGGTTAACTAAATCAAAGAGTTACCTGGCCTGTCATTGTGTCCCCTGTCTTTCTTTTTTGGGCATATTAGTTGGAATGGTATGACCAAACAGAAAACAATAATCTGTAGTCTGCTGGTGCTTCCCAGTGGTTCTTACCACAGTTCCAGCTACCAGTTGCACAGTACTGTGAAAAAGATACATGCATTTGACAGAGGGAAGGCACAAATACTTTCACGTTATTAATTACTATTATCAAACATTGGCCTTACTTGAAAAGAACTGTGATTAATTTGTGTCCTCTGCCTTGTGTTATCTGTTGGGTGAAAACATCTGTCCCGAGACTGACAGAAATTAAAAGTGACTTATCATAAATAAGATCACTTCCCTTTGTAACAAGAATAAGAACAATAAACATGTTTTATGCCTTATGGCCAAGAATTCCATCAAGATCGTCACTTGGGGATGAAACCCAAATCTGTACAATATCAGTTACATACTCCTTTAAGCTCCTAGCCCACACAGCATACCATGATCTGCCATTTCACCCATCTGATGAAACTTGTAATAACAAGACAGGAAAAAAAAAACAGCATTTATTATTGTACGTTCTATTTTACTAGGATGCTCCATAAATATTTGTTTATATCATCTCATGTTTTAAAAAAAATTAAAAGTACTTTCACTGGATGATCACCGCAAAGGATCTCATTAACTTTTCAAAAAAAAAAAAAAAGAAAAGAAATGCAGTCTTGATGCACGCTTAACAAATGACCCACATAGCTGTCATCAGATCTATCATTTGACAATCATGAAGAACGAATTTTGACCTTCTTGTAAAGACCTCCCATACCAAACCGTTAATTATACGTTATATTTTGCAAACACCTACACAATTAAAAATATACTCCCAAACAAAACACACACACATATTCTCCAAACTTACTGAATCTCTGTGGCCATGACAAGCGTATTTACTACTGTTGTAGCGAATTTGTCTCAAATTCCATGTTTTAATTTTAATTCCATACATATGGAGATGATGAACTACTGCCAGTCATATTACATTCTTCTCAACGAATGTACCATTTTATTAAGCGTAAACTTAAGCATTTAACTGTCACAACACAACTTCCTTACAGTTCCTTTCTTCTGCAAACACCCATAAAATATCTTTCTTCTGCACCACCTCATATATTCTCGAGCGTAATGTCACTTAACACACACCTTCAAAGACCTTTCATTTATCATTCTTTTATTATGCTCACTATTTTACTTCACATTATCAAAACATCATTGTGTACAGAGGCACTCACAAAATGCAGCAGTATATCCGTTTCTTCTATCCAATTGGTCAACAACAGTTAAAATCTCAGGACCTATGCGTATTGCAACTGCTGGAGGTTACTGTGTTTCCTTATGAAGCCGGGGGTAGTTTCCATCATTGTTTAAACTAAGCTAAAAAATATAGACTAATTAGAATGCATATTTTTGGAATTTTGCTCAGTTACCAGTTTTAAGTCACCTTAGAAAATGCTGTATTCATTTGTTTGGTGATCTATGTAGTTATTTATTTAGCTTAATATAAAAATAAGTAAGTAATAATTTAACACTATTGATGACTGGTACTCTTGACTGAGATATTCCATTCCCTATATTACCTAGTAATTGTTACGTGCTACTTACTATCTACATAGCTAGATAGCTACATGCTGTCTGGAGCATTTCTCCCCGGGCCTCCGCTGAAAACAGGCTCTGTGGAACCTAGTCGGACTTTCCCGGTCAACAAATGTTAAATAAATAAATAAAATAAAACTTAGTTCCACGGTCAGATGACCCTTTTTGGGGGAAACTGAAGGAGAAAGCCTGAGAAGTATATATTATATCATGGTATGCAAGTCAGCAATCTTTGCCTTAGAGCTATAAGTTTTCCATGTGCTTAGAAGACTTGAAAATACACCACATGAAGAGACTCTACTGAACTAGTCACTGTTTAAGCATCTGGCATTATAATACGTGTATGCCAAAACAAGTTTTACCATTGAAGTAATGCGCTAGGTTCATTGGGATAGGAATAGGCAAGTAATACATTTAAACGATAGTATTTTGGCATGCTAATAGAATTTTCATTAAAAATGACATTTTATAACTTTACCTTGTAACCATCTGCATTGCTTATGTTAGTTACCTAAGGCTTTAGACATGCATTGTAGAAGTTCTGTTATCTGTTTAAGCATTCCTATTTCTGAATGCATTTCATTTATATGCAGCCGCTGCAATTAAAATTACTCTCCATGCAAAGCAGTGTGTATGAGACTGTGAATGTCTATCTTGTTTGTTTCAGTAAGTGACCTCTGCATGCACCTTTTATTTTTATTTATTTATTGACATTTGTTGACCGGTAAAGTCCACTGGGTTAAAGTAACCCATTTTCAGTGGAGGCCCAGGGAGAAAAGCTCCACAAACAATTACAGTTATGACAAAAATAGTACAGAGGTTGCATATGTTTAGGAAAAATTAACTTTTGAAAATTACGGTTTTAATAATATTAGTAAGCAAAAGGTTTCATGCCTAACAAGACAGTTTCATCTATTATGATTTAACAATAAAAATTGGACATGCTACAGTAAGATAGAGAATTAGTCAAATAAATGCAGAGGACATATTATAGTAGATGTCTTGGATATACTTGAGTTTAGCTGAGCTTTGACTACCATTCAGTATGTGGTTTGCCATATATCATCTTAATCTTCTAAGTATGAAGAAAAAACTCCAGATGACCACCACGGCTGTAAAATAGATTTAATGCAGACATGCGCTTTCACGTAGAACATCTACGCTTTTTCAAGTCCTCAATAAAATACAAAAAGCATACACTCATTTTATACTCAAGATTCAACAATAAAACAATTAAAAACGCACAGATCAATTAACCAGTATTTAGTATTTAAATTCATTTAAAGGGGCGAGAATCAAGCTTAGGCTTGATGCATACATAGTTATTCAATCCTGGATGTATGTGTGCTTGTAATTTTAAAACCCATTTTAATTCAATATGCTCTACTTGATTATTAAGATTACCCCCCCCCCTTTATCACAAAAGACCATGTGCAAAACTTTAAAACCAAAATTGTGTGTAGGGAATTCCATTGTGTGTTTAGCTAAAGCATGTAGCTTATTTTTATTCTTCACATCATACATATGTTGGTAAATCCTGTCCCTCAAACGTTTCTGAGTTTTGCCTACATAAAAAACATCTGCAGCCTTTACACTCTGCCAAATAGACTAATTGGTTGTAATGCAAGTAGAATAAAACATGGGTTCAAAAATAAAAGATAAAACTGGGTGCTTAAACTCCTGAACTGTGCATATATATGCACATTTTACAATTCTTACAAGGATAGGTTCCTAATCTACATGCGGGTACAAAAGTTTTTTGTCGATTCTTGCATAATAGCCACTTCAAATTACAAGTATTTTTATATGTAAAACTAGGGACCTCCCCTATAATGTTTACAGTTTCTTTATTACCTGTCAAAAAATGCCAGTTTCTCTTAATTATATCGCAAACTCTACTGTTATCACTAGCATATTTTGTAATAAAACATACCCTGTTCTTTTTGTACCTAAATTTTTTGGGGGGGCTGTCTCTACGGGACTAACACCACTATTATTCTGGAAGGTCTTATTCTTAATACTTTGAAAGGTAGATTCATTGTAACCCCTTTCTGTAAATAATTGCTGTAAATATTCAACTTCCTTTTCCATATCAGTAGCTCTATTACATATGTTCTTAACTCTATTCTTTCCTTTAGTAATGTTCGGAAAAACATGCCTAGGTTGCATACTACTATAGTTCAAAAGATTATTCTTCCAGTATGATTTCCAAAGTAATTTAGTATTGATGCCTCCTAATCTGTCCTTATATATTGAGACATCCAAAAAATCGATGCATTCAAATGAATAAGCTACTGTAAACCTCAGGAAATCCGTAGTGGATTCCAAGTATTTAACAAAGTCAAATAAAAGAGGTAACCCTCCATCCCACAACAGAAAGGTGTCGTCAACAAACCACCTATATAACTTTATATGTATACTAAAGGCACTATTATATATGCATTTTCCTGGCTTTGCCTTGAAGCGGCAGGTAGAACTGAAATGTCAGGGGATGCATTTGAATGTATTAGGCACCCGCTCTGTGCTTATGGATTACTCTGCCTTATACCAAATAAAGCGAACGTGGATTTGACAGTAAAATACAATAAAACAAACAGTTCCATTCACAAATGGTAAAATCAGATCTGAAGAAGTTCCTTAATATAAGGGACGAAAGCGATTACCTTTATTGGTGAAATAAAATTTAGTTTTAACATTTGTGAACGGAAAGGTTTGTTTTATTGTATTTTACTTGCTAAGCCGTGTTTTTAGGTTTGGAGTTGTATTTTATCAAGTGAAAGGAATATTGCTCAGGTTACAGGCAAGTTCATAAACTCTTGTGAAGTGCCCCTGAGAGCTTTAAAATATTTGCCCAAGCACCAAATAACCATAAGTAAAAGAACAAAGTCAGAAAGCTATTTAAAATGCAT